>NC_048422.1:24005742-24012614 GCF_013103735.1 Etheostoma cragini | reverse complement strand
AGGCCCAGGCCCAGACCCAGACCCAGACCCAGGCCCAGATCCAGGCCCAGACCCAGGCCCAGGCCCAGATCCAGGCCCAGACCCAGGCCCAGGCCCAGGCCCAGGCCCAGGCCCAGACCCAGACCCAGGCCCAGGCCCAGACCCAGACCCAGACCCAGACCCAGACCCAGGCCTAGACCCAGGCCCAGGCCGTTGGTAGGCGGTGTTTGACGACCGGTTGGGGCTTTCGTGATGCGTCGCAGCCTTTCACGATGTCTTTATTGCGCCAGTTGACATTGCGATGACGATACACGAACAAGCCCTAGACAGACCACCCACCCCCCCCCCCCCCCCCCCCCACGCTCTCCACAACTGTACTCACGTTATTTACAGAGACCACGACCCCCGTGCTGGCACAGCCCCGGCTGATTTCCTCCATGGCCAGGCTGTACGCCAGGTAGTCCATCCCGGCTCCACCCAGCTCCTCGGGGACCTCCATGGCCATGACCCCCATCGCCCCCAAATCCTGGATCTGGAACAGCACGGATGTGTTTTTTTTATCAGAAATATGGGATGTCGACATAATAGGCCTGCTCGATTTATTGTTATAAAAATCTAGATTGATTCACCCCGTTCACGATTTAATTTGTAACCCTTGTGTTGTCTTCCTGTCACATTGAAAAAAAATCAACACTTTTGAGGCCTTTTATCTATTTTTTAACTTTCGTCCCTTTTTTTCAGTTTGTCCTTTTGATGTTTTTAACACTACGCTCCTACTAACTTATTAACTTTAGTTTTACAGTTATTTTTGGAATTTATGGTCTATAAACCTCATTTATAGGAAATTATACCCGATGTTTGAGTTAGAAAAGCAGAAATTAAGAATTATTGAGACTAAAATTAAAGGAATGGATGTTGATGATAATCACAGACTGGAATATGTCAACTTTTACTCAATACTATTTCAAAATCACTTACATTTGTTTTACAATGCTATAAAATTGAATGTGACGCCCCAAAATTAATGAAAGTAGAGATTTGTACTTGGCAAAGAGCGTTGGGTGGAATCAATCATGTTATTTTGGGGAATTAAAATGAACATTGATATGGGACAACATGGGGACAACATGAAGGTTAAATAACTTTTAAAAAAATTATATATTTTTTTTAATGACTTCGATTCTGATTTAATTTTACGAACCGACCGCATCACAAAAACTACTTTCTGTACAAACGCTGTATAAAATGCCATGTTCTGCCAATTTGTTTTGTTATGGTAAAAAAAAAAAAAAAAAAAAAAACATGGCAGATAATAGTGATATCAATTCTTAGCAAAAAAAAATTTAATTCATATTTTCCCCCAAAATCGTGCCGGCCTAGACATGAGCGACAAAAATGTTAGAAAAAGCGACCAAAGATAAATATACAATTGCTCTAGAAAATATTTGGGCCTCCAAATACGTAAAGCTGAGGTTGTTCTGCACATTTTAATATTCTTGTACTATGGCCACCGCACAGTCTACCTTCTGCTTGTTGTCTGTTTTTCTCGTGCGTTTGTTTTGCTTTTATTGACGAAAATGCTGCTGTAATAAGGAAATTTCCCCGCTGTGGGATAAATAAAGTCTCATCTAATCTAATCTAACCTAAGACACTGTGGGACGAGTTATATGCGAACACCGTGAACACGTGAACTGAAGCCGTGTGAAGACTCTGCAGCCCGGACCTGCTTGGCGGGGTAGGCGTGCTCCCTGTCCAGCCGGGCAGCGATCGGCGCCAGCTCTCGGTCGGCGAAGTCTCTGCAGGTCTGTCTGAGGAGCTGGTGCGTCTCCGGTAGCTCGGCCAGCTGGGACAGACCGCGGCGACCAGCGAGACACACGCCGAGGGCTAAAAGGGACAGAAAACTCACTGTGATCACTTCAATCCACTTTATTTATACAGCACGGTCTCAACAAAACACACAAGGTTACCAAAGGGCTGCACAAAAAGATAATGCAGAATAAATAGATAACACAATCTCACACACAAGATCAAACACACACACACTCAATCAATCACACTCACAATCAATCAATCACACACACAGTCAGTCAATCAATCAATCACACACACAATCAATCAATAACACACACACACACACACACACACACACACAAACCTCTACCTGGTGTTAAAATCCAAATTAAAAGAGATGTTTTTTTTTTTTTTAGAAGAGTTTTAATGAGACAAAGAGGAGGTCTGTCTAATGTGCAGAGGAGCCCAGTCCAGAGTTTTGGGGCTGCAACGGCAAATTGCAAATCCCCCCCCCCTCAAGCTTGAGCCTAGCTTTAGGCCCCATAAGGAGCAGCTGGTCAGCTGACCTGAGAGATCGGTTGGGGGGTGTCGGGGTGCAGCGGCTCAGAGAGGTAAGGTGGGGCAAGGCCATTTAAAGGTTAAGAAGCAAATAAAAGAATTAAAAAATGAATCAAAAACAACAGGTAAAGAGCAGTTGCCAAGCGTAGGAAAACACTTAAATCTTACAATGGCCGGGGAAAACCCTGACTGACACACACACACACACACACACACACACACGCACACACACACGCACACGCACACGCACACGCACACGCACACGCACACGCACACGCAGCTCTGGTAAACCGGTCCGAGGCGTGTCAGCAGCCGCCAAGACGCCCACGGCGAGCCAGATGTGACACGATACGTTAGTACAGGTGTGACGAGTCAGAGCTCACGCTCAGCTATGACCACGTTTGATCTGATTGGCTGTCAGGACGAGGGGGAAACCGGAAGTGCCGAGAAAGCCAAAATAACAACATTATATTACCAATATTGTGATAATAAATGCAAATTTGCCCAACTGGTGTTAATGGAGAGGAAAGTCAGCGGTGTAGTGGACGACAACAGTGTAAAAAAACACAACCAAAACATTGGGGAAAACAATACGTTTTAATTTCAGATTTTTACCCAGAAAACCTAAACGTTGCCTGGTCAACATTAATCCAGAAACAATCAATACTACCTGAGCTGGTAATACTTTTACTAAAATATAAAAAAGGATCCGAGTACTTCTTCCAAGACTGATAAATCCATTACAAAATACTGGAAAACTCTCTAGAGGAAAAACATTAATTTTTATGTTTTATTTCCTTGATTAAGTCCCCAATATTCAATTTTCCTACTTTCCTGGCGGTTTCTTGAACGCAGCTCCGGCTCACTGGCTAGCTAGCTTACGTTATTTAGGTGAAAGGTTCTCTTCCTCTTTATCAGTCACCTTCGTCTCAGTCTGACGGTTTTAAAACCCTCAACGAAGCAAGAACAGTTGTTAAACTACTTGACAACAAGTTGACATAGGTGTCATGGCGGAAAATGAGTCGGTAACGGTTATTTAACGTTTTTAAGGGAGCTAACCCCAGTTAGCCGGCTGACCTTATGTAGCCGAGGAGCTAACTGTAACTGTAACGTTAAGTAACGTTAAAATGTACCTTAAAGCTCACCACAGCGTTGTTTTTGTCAGTAACAAAAGCTGGCAACCATTTACTCACACCATGTATTATTATTCACATTTTCCCCATCACGTTGTTCAACGTCAGGTTAGTTTCCTCGGCGTATTTAACGTCACTTTGGACTTAGCTAGCTAAGCTAACTAACGTTAGCTTTGATATTGCTCCGTGGTATTTACAGTATGTATCCTCACGAAGCTAATATGGTGATGCTAACCTAGCTAGCCAAGGCAGGCCAGTTTTGTTTATAATATATGTTCTCTACATGTAGTTACTCACCTTTTCTTGCTTTAAAAAGTGCAGCCATGGCTCCTTTCTCCGGGCTTCAGCAGTGAGAAAATGTTTCAATGAGTTCGAATGAGGTGTTATGAAGCACGCTGCTGCCTTCAAGTGCTGTCGGAATTATGGCAATTATAGATGTTGAGGACGGGCGAGCAAAAGTTCAAACTGCATTTGTTTGTTTTGTTGTTTATGAGTCAGATTTCCTCGTGTACTAATAGAATACTACGGAGGAGGACGTGGTACACATGTGAAAAATGTATTTGAGGTCTGATTGTTTTATTTTTTATAAATCGGAATCCTTAGTTTAAAGTTTAAGTTACAAATCTTTAAAGTGTTTAGTCAAATTTAATATTTTTGTGTCGGATTATTCTCACATTAAACTCAGACTTCTGGCTATTTAACCCAGATCTATAACACACTGTAACACATCACACCTGACCCTAATTTTCTTCCCTAAAATCCACTAAAATAGCATTGCAACTGTAATGATTCATTACTCTCGATCACCGATGGAGGAACTTCCGGGGATCGTGAAGGCAGCACGGAGCCAAGATCAACCACTCTCCAAATACAACAGGTAAACTCTCCTTCATTTAATTAAATGTAAGTCTCCTAATTAATTTCTCTAGTCGAAAAAGGACTGATGAATCACAAAGTATCCCACAAGTAAATTAAGTGTTAATAATTCATGTGTTGGTTACTTTGTGATTACAGGTATTACCTGAGTTATAGACCCAGGTATTACCTGAGTTATAGACCCAGGTATTACCTGAGTTATAGACCCAGGTATTACCTGAGTTATAGACCCAGGTATTACCTGAGTTATAGACCCAGGTACTACCCCACCTTCTGTTTCCTTTCTGGTATAACTTCTATGAAATAAATACCTGGAGATTCTTTTACTAGAGATGTCATGGAACACGTTTTTCTTTCCTAATCTGATACCGGTGTGTAAAAAAAAAATTATATGCATATTTATTTTTTAATAAATGGCCTGGACACAATGGCGACTTTGCTGCTTTGAAACCGGTGGTCTGTTTTTCGCAAGGGGGCGCATATTAATGTTAAAAAACCTCATAAAGTCACATGTTCATGCCATGGGACCCTTAAAAAGAATATGCCACACTAATAATTTGGTAATACTAAAGATAATGTGAAAATAGCTAAACACAAAAATGAGTCCATCTTTAACATTAAGGTCCCAACAAACCACCTTCACGTCATTGCTTCCTACAAGAACATGTCCCAGAACATAAGAGTTTAGGCTTGTTGTATAGAAATAATAAAAGATGATCCAGCCAGGGAAGGTTTCAGGTTTTTAACAACATGTTTATTTTTTAGCACCATAAAAAGTCAGTGATAGCTGTCCCGTGCGTTTGCTCTCATTCTGTGTTTCCTTTGAGATGGAGCGATGGTGGTGGTGGTGGTGGTGGTGTTGGTGGTGGTGGAGATTTAGGAAAGGATGGGCGTTTGTAGAAATAAAACGGCTGAGGGGGCTGCGTGGCTACGTCAGCACCCGACGGCCAGTGGGTGTCACGTCCTTCACTTGCTGGCGGAGGTGAAGGTGAAGCATCCTCTCTGGTGGAACTGCATGTCCCTGATACGACGCATGGACTGGATCTGGGGCTGGTAGGCGCAGAAGTCGTTGTAGTGTCTGTAGTCACCGCACTCGAACAGGTACTGGTAGCCTCTGTATCCGGGGTACTGGTAGCCCACCCAGCTGAGGGGCGCACATGGAGAAGAGGGGGCGGAGAGTTAACGCTGAGTGTCAGTAGAACTTTAATCTCAAAGTTCCTTACAGTCTCAAATGTCATATTGGCTCGTGTTCTGTTCTTGGATCCATTTTAAGACTCTAAGGTTTGATTGTATGGCCAATAGTGGTCGTAGATCTGGCTTTAATGGATCCTGAAGCATTAAAGAGGTTAGAGAAAGCCCAGTGGGGGGTTAGCAGTTATTGAGGAGGTTCTAGATGTTCTCAAGAAATATTGGTTGGGCATCAATGACTAGTTTTATTTTTTTTCATAGGAAAACTGAAGACATGAAAGGGGGGATGTCGAGGGCTACAAGGCGGAGTCGATCCCACGGCTAGAGAGACCTCTATATATGGGGCGCCTGCTCTACCAGGCGAGCTAACCAGGCACCCCAATGACTAGTTTTAAGTTTGTTTTTTTTGTGGCTAATAATTTGGCTTTGGTAGTGTCAAACACTTCATTTCATTTCATGCACCAATTTATGGTGGAAACATCTTTATCTATATGAAGGAAAATACAGGTTACAATTCAAGATTTTACCTTTTTGCCTTTTATATCAGCAAATCTAGAGGTTTCGTAAAGATGTTCTATTGTTATTGTGAACATCTACTGGTCCATTAGGCAATTTAATAAGCCCGGGGAGGTTAGTGATTATTGAGAAGGTTCCTGGGGTCCATTAGGGAGCTCTAGGTGTCCTTTAGGAGACCTTAGAGGTCCTTTAACATGTCCTGTTGACATTTATTTGTTTCTAGGGGTAATTAAAGACATTCTAGTTGTTATTGAGAAGGTTCTAGGGGTCCATTAGGAAGTTCTAGGTATTACTTAGGAGACCCTAGAGGTCCTTTAATATGTCCTGTTAACAGTGTGGATGTTACAATGGTCCTTCGGGAGTTTCTAGGGGTAATTAAAGATATTCTAGTTGTCATTAAGAAGGTTCTAGGGGTCCATAAAGAGAGCTCTAGGTGTCCTTTAGGAGACCCTAGAGGTCCCTTAATATGTCCTGTTAACAGTGTGGATGTTACAATGGTCCTTCGGGAGTTTCTAGGGCTAATTAAAGATATTCTAGTTGTCATTAAGAAGGTTCTAGGGGTCCATAAGAGAGCTCTAGGTGTCCTTTAGGAGACCCTAGAGGTCCTTTAATATGTCCTGTTAACAGTGTGGATGTTACAATGGTCCTTCGGGAGTTTCTAGGGCTAATTAAAGATATTCTAGTTGTTAGTGAGAAGGTTCTAGGGGTCCATTAGTGAGCTCTAGGTGTCCTTTAGGAGACCCTAGAGGTCCTTTAATATGTCCTGTTGACATTGGGGATGTTATAATGGTCCTTCGGGAGTTTCTAGGGCTAATTAAAGATATTCTAGTT
>NC_048422.1:23996728-24005642 GCF_013103735.1 Etheostoma cragini | reverse complement strand
AGTGTGGATGTTACAATGGTCCTTCGGGAGTTTCTAGGGCTAATTAAAGATATTCTAGTTGTTAGTGAGAAGGTTCTAAGGGTCCATTAGTGAGCTCTAGGTGTCCTTTAGGAGACCCTAGAGGTCCCTTAATATGTCCTGTTGACATTGGGGATGTTATAATGGTCCTTTGGGAGTTTCTAGGGCTAATTAAAGATATTCTAGTTGTCATTAAGAAGGTTCTGGGGGTCCTGTAAGATGGGTGGTTAGTGATCATTGAGAATGTTCAAGGGGTCCATTAGGGAGCTTTAGGTTCTCCCCTTAGAGGTCCTTTAATATGTCCTGTTGACATTCATTCGTTTCTAGGGGTAATTAAAGACATTCTAGTTGTTATTGAGAAGGTTCTAGGGGTCCATTAGGGAGTTCTAGGTATCCTTTAGGAGACCCTAGCGGTCCTTTAATATGTCCTGTTTACATTGGGGATGTTATAATGGTCCTTTGGGAGTTTCTAGGGGTAACTAAAGATATGCTAGTCGCCACTGAGAGAGTTCTAGGGGTCCTGTGAGATGTTCGACATGCCCGGGGTGATTAGTTGTCTTTGAGGGAAGTTCTGTATACACATTTGACTATTTATTTTCATTATTTATGGTCATTTTTTGTGGTTTTATCTTCAGAGTGTCTTGGACTTTTTCCCCCTGTTCCTTGCTTTCTGCAACACTGTGAATTTCCCCGTAAAGAAGCTGTCGTGGTCATTGAAGATGTGTCATTGGACCTTTTTATGAGATTTTTTCGGGCTCCTATAGGTGGCTGAGCATCTATGAAGCTGTTCTGGTCGGTCACTTGTATATTTCCCTGAGAGACTTTGGAAGCCATAAAAATGTGAATAACCTCCCTCCCCTACCCCTAAACTAAAAATACACATTTGTCAACAAATAAAACAGCATGCAGTCAGCTTTAAGCCTTGTGATGACATGCCATCCTACTTCTCATGAACAACTACTTTGTAATATAACTCTGTAACCCCCGCAGCTTCCTTCGAATTTTGCAGTACACAGCCTTCGCTTCATTATATATGAAAACACGAGCAGATGGCTTTACTCTCAGGCTGCATGACCAAGTGCATAGAAGTGCATAAACACGCATCTTAAATAACACTTAATGCTCTACTGAATTCATAGTATTTAAGCACATTTTTGTGTTTCCAACTTGTATACATTCAAAGACTTGTTCTTGTATTTTATTCTATTATTACTTCATGTATATTGTATCCTAGTAGTTCATTTATATTTGTATTCTGTGTTGTGTGACTGATTTTGGTGCCGGAACACTGTAATTTCCCATTTTTTTGGGGATCTATAAATATCTATCTATCTATCTATCTATCTATCTATCTATCTATCTATCTATCTATCTATCTGATTCATCCCTTCATGGTGCTCGGGTGTACTCACGCTCCTCCGGGGACCCTCACGCTGCCCACTCTGTCGCAGAAGCCGTGCGCCCACAGGGTTGGCACATCATCCTCCTGGATCTCCATCTTGTTGCCCTTGAAGTCGGAGAGCTCGTACAGGCAGATCTTGTGCTCCATGCTGTCCTGCAGGGGGGGGTTAAGAGTCAACTTCCAGGCTGTTCTCATGAAGCATTCGCGCATATAGCATCGAACTAAAGCACTGTATTTTGTAAGTATTCCACGTATTTGTTACTGCATGCACCACGTTGACCGCTGCTGTATAAGAACGCTCTGGTCCGCATGTAACACCGCGATTTCAAACCGGGGGAGGGGAGTTCACGTCCTGGGGAAAACACAAGACTTTCACCTGAGAAACGCGTGTTTCGGATTGTTTTAACCCTAACCACCATCTTTTTTCCTGAACTGATGGTTTAGGCGGTTGCCTGCCAATCGGAAGGTTGGCGGTTCGATCCTCTGGCCCTGCAGCCCCGTGTCGAAGTGTCTTTGGGCAAGACGCTGAACCCCGAGTTCATCTGACAAGCAGGTGTGTGTAGATGTGTGTGAATGGTGAATGGTTCCTGTTAAAACGCTTTGAGTAGTTGTTCCAACTAGAACAGCGCTATATAAGAACCATCCATTCACTTAACTAGCATTTTGGTGTCTAAACTTAACCGTCGTCGCTGTATGATGCTCACCTTTTGTCGGCGAAACTCAACTGCCCCGACCTCTGAAAGGCCCGTCATCTCGCAGTTCAACTGTAAAGACCGCTAAACTTAACTATCACGTGACCTGCCGGGGGTTGCCTAATTATTTAGGATATCATACGAATTATTGTGCACACGTTTTCATTGCAAAGTTAATACCGGCCAATCTCACAGTTCAAGGTGTTTCGCGGTTTCACAGTTTTTTAACCCGTGTGTGGTATCCGGGTCAAATTGACCCATTTCAGATTTTTACAAGAAGAAAAATGGAACAAGTTAAATTTTTTCTTCGTGAAATCAGCGTCCTTTCCTGATTTCCTGTGATAAACATGTATCCCTGACTCAGAGCATTATTCTGGATATGACACTTATGTTGTTTCCATAGTGGATTTTTAACATGAATTATAACTTATGACAAAAAACCCCACTTCCATGTTTAATAGTGTGCTAGTAGAGACTGATGCATTCCTTAAACATATATGTTATCTCAGCTGTTTGGAATTGAGATAAAGACAATACACGTTAATAGATTATGGAGGAAAATGTTATTTCAGACTTATTTTTAAAACCCCAAATAACTCCCGAAAGTGAAGCTAATACAAGGGTCAAGTTCACTAAATGCAACATCTTTCGTGAAACGCAGCAGTCTTGACTGTGACTTTTGGCCCTAATACGAGATGATACCGGTGTAACTGTACCATGCGGATGGGCCTGAGGGACATGAGGCAGTCACTGCGGTAGGAGTTGCTCCAGGTGTCCCAGCGAGGATACTCTCCCTTCTCCAGGATGAACATCTCCCCACGGAAGTTAGTCTGCTCGTAGGCAACAAAGCTGGAAGAGGGCGTCCGCCGGGCGCACAGGGGGTTGCAGAGGGACAGGAGAGGACAATTAGAGGAAAGACAACAAGCGAAACCAATCCGTCCGTACACCGAGTCTGTGTGTCCACTTACGGGCCGCACTCCACAATGATGCTACGCACTCTGTCCATGCCACGGTCACACACGTTCATACACTCATTCTGGACCTCCATCATCCGGCCCTGGAAGTTCTCCTGGTCGAACATCATGATCTGCACACAGAGGCAACATCACAGGTTATAACAGCATGCCCCCCCCCCCCCCCCCCCCCCCCCCACCAAAAAAAAAACAGGGCTTGTTATGTTTCATTAAAAGGCCACATGCTCTCCCAGAGGATCAACCTGCTTACACAACACACACACTTTCTAAATATTCTTTCAACACTGAGTATAGGGCTGCAAGTAAAGATTGCTTTCATTGTCGAATGTCCGGATTATTCTCTAGATTAATGGATTGGTCTCTAAAATTTCCAAAAATTGTGGAAACTATGGATCAGGGTTTCCCCAAAAGCCCAAAATGTTCAGCTTACTGTGACAGAGGAGAGAAGAAACTAGAAGATATTCACATTTAAGAAGCGGCAATCACACACGTTTTACTCTTTTCCCAAAAAAATGGACTTGATTAATCGATCATTTAAACAGTCGGCGATTAATTTAACCCTAACCCTCCAGAAAAACGTGATTATGCGATTGCAACATATAATCAGCCAAAGTCTGCATATTTATGCGGGGGACCACATTTTTTCAAAGACGCTGCACTTCTGCCGGAAAATTTGCCAATTTATGCACAAAATAATGCGGAGCTTGATGATGAAATCCCGGCAGGATTTTATAATTCCCGCATTTCTGTTGCAAAAAAGTCACAAATGTCTTGGCAGAAAGTGGAAAAATGTTGTGTTTACTTCACAATCATGCAAATAAAACGGCATAAATATCCCGGAAATTCCATAGAATTTTTTTATTTTTGCCGCGTAATCAAGGATCTTTGCAACAGTCACAAAAAATCTCTGCATTTTAATCATTAAGCAATTCATTGTTGCCGTTTCATGAATTATTTCAACTCTAAATTGGCCTCAAGAATCTGTGTCAGAAAGTGTATTTATCCGAGTATTTTTCTTTCATGCTACTTCATACTTGGAGGCCTACTCTAATATTCTACTTTAATTAATTAATTGGAATAAAAACATTAAAGTAATGTAGAGCAAAAACCTCAATGAAAAGCTGCCTTTAAAGTGTCCGTTCACTTAAGTCACATGTAAATAAAGGGCTAAAAAATCTTAAAAACAAAACAAAAAAGGAAATATGGCTGTGATGTATTTAATCTAAGTGTCTAAATAAGTGTTTTCCTTTTTATGCTATTACTCTTTGCAGCTCTATCTATCTAATACTCTATCCATCTAATACTTAGTTGCCTTTTTAAGGTACTTGTACTGAATATTTCCATTTTCTGCTACTTTATACTTCTACTCTGCCAATATTTTGATGCTGGTACTTTAACTTAAATCATATTTTTTACTGCAGGACGTGTACTTGTATCAGAGTATTCCTCCACTAATACTTAGTTGCCTTTTTAAGGTACTTGTACTGAATATTTCCATTTTCTGCTACTTTATACTTCTACTCTGCCAATATTTTGATGCTGGTACTTTAACTTAAATCACATTTTTTACTGCAGGACGTGTACTTGTATCAGAGTATTCCTCCACTGTGGTATTAAAAACCTCCTATTTGCAGCTCTGGGAAGTTGTCTGCCAGTCTGGATGGGAGGATACGTTGTCTTTTGCGCTTTAAATAAATAAGATTGGGTGGAAAGGACAGCCGAGACTCACTCTGTAGGATCCCATGCCGGGCTCTCCGGTCTTGGTGGCCTTGCTGGAGGCAGCGGGGGCGGGGGCTCCCTTGTCCTTGGCGTCGGTGCCCTGGCTGGAGGCGGACTTGGCGGTCTGAGACATGGTGAGGGGCTTCAGGAGAGTCTGGGGAAGAGATGGAGGGAAAGACAGAAATAGAGGTGTCGATGGAAAGTGACAGCGTGGCAGACGGGGAAAGGGAAGGAGAAGAAACGTGGCTCGGAGGGACGGTCTGTTTATGGGGTTGGATTAAAACTAGGGCTGCAAATAATGATCGTTTTCTTTTATCGATTAATGTCTGGGCTTTAAAATGTCAGAAAATATGGATAAATGTCACTCCCACTTTCTCAAAGTCCAAGTTAATGTCTTTAAATGTGTTGTTTTGTCAGTCCAAAACCCAAAGATATTCAGTTTAATATAATATTTATCTCCATATTTGAGTGACAGGAGACGGCATTTTCTGCCCTTCAATGTGAAAAATTACTTTTTTGACAAATGTCCGTAAATACAAAAAAAAATAATGTCACCCGATGTCTATTAATGTCTTTGTTCAAGTATGATATAAAACCTTCATATTTTAAAGGCTAAAAACAGCATTTTCTGCCATGAAAAACGATTCTACTGATTAATCGATTCATCATTTGGTCGATAAAATGTCAACAAATTGTGAAAAGTGTCCCTTGATGTTGTTAGATGTCTAGTTTTGGCAGTCGAAAACCCAAAAATATTCAACTTAATGTGATATAAACCAGAAAAAAAGCAGAGAAATCTCTATATTTGAGAGGCTGAAAACTGAAATTTCAGCCGTTGTTGCATGAAAAACGACTCGACTATCGAAATCGTTGCCTGTTATTTTCCAACAATCGACTTCTCGTTGCAGCTCTAACTAAAACCCCGTGTTGTGTTTATGCGGGGGGTTTATTTGGGCCCTTGTGTTTTGGCTCCCCCCCCCCCCACCCACCCAGCCAGGCTGAGGGTGTTTTTCCCGGGTGTGTTGTGCAGGGAGAGGGCCCTGGCTCTGGATGTCCTGCTGTGTGTGTGTCTGTGTGTGTGTGTGTGTGTGTGTCTGTGTGTGTGTGTGTGTGTGTGTGTGTGTGTGTGTGTGTCTGTGTGTGTCCTTACCTGCGTGAGTAAAGCTTGCAGTGCCGTGTGTGGGAGGCTGGCTCGTGCTGGTGCCTCCAACGCTCGACCCCAAGCTTTTATACTCTGGCAAAGGCCGAACGTGGAGGCTCACGGCACAATAGAAAGCCCGTCGTCATCACAGTCGGCCCGTGCCAACGCCAGCGGGTCGTCGCACAGCCTGGAAACACCCGTCGGCCCCCCCGGGCGTGCCTGTAAGCATTTTACTGTCAAAAGAAAACCCCTGACCGAGGCAGTTTGCCCCCCTTGTGTGTTGGGCTGGTGGGGCTGGAGGCCATGGTTGCATGTGGAGAGGAGGAATGCAAAGGTTCAGAGGGCACAAAGAGGTAATCCCTTCTTTATGTCACCTACAGGGGAACACAGACACACAACACACTCCCTGGAGTACAAAGATTTGAATGGATAATTGGATAATAATTTGGGCGAGGGATCAGAATGTCTCTTGGTAGACCGCGGGGCCTGGACGGAGGGGTGATTTGTTTATTTAATGCGTTTTTTTAACTTTTATTTTGTTGAAGAATGAGGCTGCAGACGATCCAAACCCTTGTTGTTATCAATGAATCCCACGAAAAGACCAAAACCAGCTATGTGTTAGTGTGTTGTTGTCTGTAAAACTCTCTGATCTGTTCGTGTCCCTCAGCTCCAAGCTAATAAGTTCCTTCTGGAGACGTAGATCTTATCCCTCCATCCCAAACATAGAGCTTCTTACAGCTGTAATGATAAGTCCACTAAAGAAATTAGAATTAGAAAAATAATCACCAGATACTTTGACAATAAATTAATCATTAAGGTCATTTTTCATGCTTAAATGGCAGAAAACGCTGTTTTATATGAAGATTTCCTGTCAATGCAAAAGACATTTGAAGACATCACCTTGTACTTTAAGAAACTGAGATCAACATTTTTCACTTTATCATGACATTTTATAGACCAAGCGGTTGATCGTTAGTGATTCTTCATGCAAAAATGGCAGGAAATGCTTTTATAGCCTCCCAAATAAGGTGATTACCTGCTCTTTTTATCATCTGCAGGGGAACACAGACACACAACGCACTCCCTGAAAAACTAAGATTTTGAATCGTCCATCCACCTCAAACATAGAGCTTCATGGTTTTGAAGAACTGCTTTCTTAATGATCTTTAAAGTCTCCCATTGGTCAGTTCTGGCTCAATATCGCATCCAAAACTTCCGCTTTGTTTAATGTTACTGGGCCTGTTTCTGCAGAAAATCTCCATATTTGAGAGACTGAAGACAGCATTTTAATTTGACAATTGTTTCAATTCAATTTCAATTCAATTTTATTTATAGTACCAATTCATAACAAAAGTTATCTCGAGACACTTTTTAGATAGAGCGGGTCTAGACCACACTCCAGAATTTACAAGGACCCAACAGGTCTAGTAGTTTCCTCCAGGGCAAGCAACAGGGCCACAGTGGAGAGGAAAAACTTCCTTTTAAGAAGAAACCTGGGACAGACCCAGACCCAGACCCAGACCCAGGCCCAGACCCAGGCCCAGACCCAGGCCCAGACCCAGACCCAGACCCAGGCCCAGACCCAGACCCAGACCCAGACCCAGGCCCAGACCCAGGCCCAGACCCAGGCCCAGACCCAGACCCAGACGCAGGCCCAGACCCAGACCCAGACCCAGGCCCAGACCCAGGCCCAGACCCAGGCCCAGACCCAGGCCCAGGCCCAGACCCAGGCCCAGACCCAGACCCAGACCCAGGCCCAGACCCAGACCCAGGCCCAGACCCAGGCTTTTGGTAGGCGGTGTCTGACAACCGGTTGGGGTTAGAATGAAGAGTGGCAAAAACAGTCACAAAAAATAGTAGTAGTTCTTTGTAGTGTACTGTGGGGCATTACTAGGATCCCTGATCCAAGGAAACAGGCTGTTTCTCTGTTTTATATCATGTCAAAGGGAATATCTTTGGGTTTAGGCTGACAAAACTAGACATTTAAAGGCATCACCTTGGGTTTTGAGAAACTTGATGTGACATTTCCCAGTTTTGTCTGGCATTCATGCACCTGATAATGGAACAGTGACACGGCGCTTGTTGGTGAACCACTGGACGTGATGAGCTTTCTATTATCTCTGTTTAGTTTTTTTTACAAGTTTAAACATAAAATGCTCTAATAAAGAGTTGATGACTGGAGAATAAGGCTTTATGATCCTGTGAGCAAGATCAAGCTCATTAGCTCGGTCGCTAACAAAACAGTGAGTTTAAAAGACGTAGTATTTGGACCATCGACTCCTGTCCCTATCTGTGCAACACAGCTAATAAACTACACAATTTCTCTATTTCAACACATTTTTACTTCCATGGCGTAACATATGGACGCTTGGTCAAGGTGCCTTTGGCGTTGTTATTGGCGGTAAAAGACTCCTTTAGCGTCAGATCTAAACGCACTTTATCTAAACACACTGGGTCAGGAATATTGGTGTAACTTTCAACGCAGTTAGGTTTAGGAAAAGATGGTGGGTGGGCTTCTAAAAGGTATGTTTACATGATACTCTGAACAAGAATGGGACAGTAAAAGAAGACAGGTAAAGAAGAACATGACGGTTGGGTTTAGGAGAAGAAGAACATGACGGTTGGGTTTAGGAGAAGAAGAACGGGACAGTTGGGTTTAGAAGAAGAAGAACATGACGGTTGGGTTTAGAAGAAGAAGAACATGACCGTTGGGTTTAGAAGATGAAGAACATGGCGGTTGGGTTTAGGAGAAGAAGAACATGACGGTTGGGTTTAGAAGAAGAAGAACGGGACGGTTGGGTTTAGAAGAAGAAGAACATGACCGTTGGGTTTAGAAGAAGAAGAACATGACCGTTGGGTTTAGGAGAAGAAGAACATGACCGTTGGGTTCAGAAGAAGAAGAACGGGACAGTTGGGTTTAGGAGAAGAAGAACATGACGGTTGGGTTTAGAAGAAGAAGAACATGACG
>NC_048422.1:23985410-23996628 GCF_013103735.1 Etheostoma cragini | reverse complement strand
GGGGGGGGGGGGCTCTAAACTCTAAAACTGCATAGCACCCACTTTAAAGGATGAGGCTGCAGAGAATCCATTTGTTGTAATCAATAAATCCCAAAGTCCACAAACACACACACACACACACACACACACACACACATACTGTACACATACACTTTTTGTTTAAAATAGGGGATCACAGAGACTTAATATAATAATATCAAAACACGTTATACAGTATGTATATGTCTCTCATTCTCTCTCTCTCATTCTCTCTCTCTCAGTGTGTATTTGGTTGTGTTGTGTGTATTTGCTTGTGTTGTGTGTATTTGCGTGTGTTGTGTGTATTTGGTTGTGTTGTGTGTATTTGCTTGTGTTGTGTGTATTTGCGTGTGTTGTGTGTATTTGCGTGTGTTGTGTGTATTTGGTTGTGTTGTGTGTATTTGGTTGTGTTGTGTGCGTTTGCTTGTGTTGTGTGTATTTGTGTGTGTTGTGTGTATTTGTGTGTTTCATCAGGTCGCAGTGCGTTTGGCCCCTGTCAGCCACCGTACCAGTGTCCCCTGTCCCTTGTTTCACCCTCGTTTACTTGTGTATTTAGTCTTATATTGTTTGTAATGAGAAAAAATTATGATTTCATGGATTTTACTAATTTCAGAACGACAGTTATGTCGTAAACCGTTTAAATCTGAGCATGTGAAGATGCAGAAGGAAGACGCGAACCAAAATCGGAGCAGATGAGAGCGTCAAACAAGCTTTATTAACAAAAACACACAGTCCAATGAACTTGGGATCCAACAGAAAGCACAAAAATGTCCAAAAATGTCCAAAACTCCCAAAAAGGGCCAGGGGAAAGGAGACACAAAAACTGGGAACAAAGGCAGGGAAAACCTCTCGGGGTTTAAAGGTCCAGGGGAACAGGAAATGCCAGAAACACCGCGACAAGACGAAAGACAGCGCCCCACGACGAACTCGCAGACAGGACAAAAGGATCTGGGAAGAGACAAAGGGGACACAGAGGTCAAATACAAGAGGTCCCGAGGTCGCGGGGGACAGGTGAGACGTCAGGTGAACCACATTAGGGCGGGGCGGGACAATCAGACGGGCACAAAGTGAAACTAGACAAGGCGAGACAGAACAGGAAACCACACTACCAAAACAAAACAGGAAGCAGAACATACAGACACTCACAGGGGAACACCAGACAGAGACTACCACACAAGACCGGGGAGGAAACTGAGAGACAAGGAGACAAGACAGGACCAGAAGACGAGGACAACCCAAAACAAAACCCCAAACCACAACAGAGCATGCATGACTCACATCGGGCAGTGACAGCGCCTTTTTTTTTTCAGAGCTTTATGCGGACCAAACTGTAAGTGAGGAGACGACGTGAGACCTGCAACAATACACCTGAAGAGATCTGCGTTTTTCAAAATAAAAGCATGCCGACAAACTAAACATGTCTGGCGCTGGATGCGTTTCTCGTTTTGACTCTCCTCTTCTGTAAAATGGCAGAAAAAGGGGAAAAATGAGGATCAGTGTTTCCCCAAAAAGCCCGAGACGACGTCCTCAAGTGTGTCGTTTTGTCCAAAACTCAAAGATACTCAAAGAAAAGTCACAGAGGAGGAAAGAAACTAGAAAATATTCACATTTATTTATGAAAACATTCACATTTAACACGCCGACATTAGAGGATGTTTTACTTTTTTCACAATCACTCAAACTAACAATTTATTATCAAAATAGTTGTACTATTACTATTACTTCAAGGTATCTGTACTTTACTTTGCTACTAAAATACCCTTTTATCTTTTCTCTCCCTCTCAGATCCAAGACTCGTCTCTCTTACAGTCTCTGACATTTCTGTGTCTCTGTCTCCACGTCCCCGTCCCTGTCCCCACGGTGATAATGTGGCGTCTGCACTTCTGCCCCGTCCACGGATTAACCTCGCCTTTGTCGGGGGGGCACAAAGGGAAGCCCCTCCCCCGCTGCTGAGCCCGGGCTTTCCAATGGCCCTTTGCCAGGGGAGGCTTTAAAAGGGTGGGGGCGCGACGTCCATCTCACTCTCACGGCAGGACATCCCAAGGGAATCAAAGCAAAGGTGAGTCCCTGTCCCTGTCCCGGCACGGCGCGGCACGGCACGGCACGGCACAGCCGGGGCAGCAGCCCCCCAGCATCCACACACACACACACACACACACACACACACACACACACAGGCCCCCAAACTGGGGGAAAACACAGTTTAATTCATTTTTAGTTTCGACTTTTCAGATTTTTCTTTCTTTTCTTTTTTAGCAGTTCACTTTTTGAGCTGGTTGGATATCAGTTAACCCTCCCGGTGTCCTCGGGTCAAATCTGACAAATCTGACCCCTTAAAAAAATATCTATATCTGAAATATGAATTTCTTTTTAATCCAATTACCACAAAAAAATGGATTTGATTCCTTCCAACGCTCTTTATAAATACAACTGATCACTTTCAGTCCTCTGATCTGAACTATTAGTCAAAATAATTCATCATTTGTGCTTTTTTAACTCAAATATTAGGTATAATTCTACATAAATGAGGGTTATTGACCACGAATTCCAAAAAGTAGTAAAACTACTAATTTGGTGGTGGTGGAAACTAAATAACAGTCTAAAAAAGGGACAAAAATTAAGTGTTAAGTGTAATTTGAATGAGTTTTCAGAGTGTATTTGTAAGTTTTAGTTTCCAAAAAAATAAGTTTTTGTGATGCTAAAAGGAAATTGCTCCAATTTGGTCACAACCAACTATTTTCTCAGTTTCTTAGATGAAACAGTATTTTTTCAGATGAAATAGTGTTTGTGTGTTTCAGTATGTGTGTGAACACCCGAGGTTATAGTAGTTTTTTGTTTTCAGTTTTGACTTTAGGATTTAATTTTAATTTGATTAAGTTTGGTAGTTATAGTTTAAAAACTCGATTTTTATCATATTTCTGATGCTAAAAGGAGATTTGTCCCAATTTGGTCACAACTGACTTCATTAATGTCTTAAAATCAATATTTCCTTACATCATATATATGTTTTTATGTGTGGCACTGGTTCAGTTTGTGCATCAGCTGCTTTTTTCACATCTGACAGTTGAGATTTTTCATTTTGTTTCTTAACGTGTTTTAGTTTTGACTTCTGGATTCTGACTTGTAGTTTGTGTAAGTTCCCAGAGTGCGTATGCTGTAGTTTTAGTTTGGTTTTGGGGTTTTCAGACATGTCTTTTGTCAGGGCCAGGTATGATATCTGCAGAGTGATACAGAACACCTGAGTGGAGGATGGCCACAGTGTTTTTTGGGGGACAGACCTCAGTCTGTAAGGAGTTGGGTTTGGAACTGGAGGGTCGCTGGTTCAAGTTCCCCATATGGACCAAAATACGGAGATTGGTGGACGGGTAGCTGGTTCACCTCCAAGGCACTAAACCCCCAACCTGCCTTTTCATGGGCAGCCCCCCCCCCCCCCCCCGACATCTCTCCATTAGTGCATGTATAGGTGCTGAGCATACGTGGGTGATTCAGGCCTGTGTGTAATAACAACAGTTTAATTATAAATTCCCCTTGTGAAATTATATATATATTATAATATAATTGTATGTTATTATTATTTAATGTTCAACCTGTGTAACTTTAGTGCCCCATGTGAACAAATTCCTGTCAACTCCTGTGGTCTGATGTCACCAGAGTTGACAGAAGTTCATGCCGGGTCCTTTTCTCCAGCACGGAAAAGAGATACTGAGCTAAAAAAAGAAAAGAAAACCTGGCAACATAGTTTTAGTTTAGTTTTTCTTGAAGGTTTTTAGTTTTTATTTAGTTCCAGTGGGCTGAGAATGCTTATTTAAGATATAGTTTCTTATAATAACCCCGGTTCTAAGCCCCATAGAGAGCCGTCACGGCCCCAGTGAACAGCGGCGATGCTGGAAACTCTGCAGGGAGGAAATGGGCAGAAAACGAGATAAAGAGATAGAGAGGGTGGGAGAAAGAAGGCTAAATCAAGCCTTTGGCTTCTCTGACCGACTTCATTTGTTTACTGTAGGAACTAAATATAGGCGAAGGCTGAATCCAGTATCTGGACATTTACGTGGCTGCTGCCTTTTATAAAACACAAACTGCTGAAGTCGCAGAGAAGATTCAACATGTGGTGGTCCGAGCTGTCATTGGCACGTTATCATGGATCCCATGCAACTTCTATGCAAGTCCCGCCCTACGAAGCAGCCCGATTGGTTGGGGTTCGGCATTTAGGTTCAGGATAGCCGATTGGTCAGGGGAAAAATCGGGTTACGTTACCTAGCGAAGGCATGGACGCCCGGCCAATAGTGGCGTGTGAATGCTACTGAAGGCCGGGTCTTGCCTAGAAGTTGCATGGGTTCCATAATTATGCGTCATTTGTGTAAAATAACACTAAAGTTGTTGTTGTTGTTCCCTGTGTTGCTCTTTTGCACATTCCTACTGCTGAGGGTTAGCATCTTTGTCAGCTAAACGTGAATGCTTGATGTTTCTTAAAGCTGCAAAGATGAATCAATTAGTTGCCGACTGTTAATGGAATCGCCAGCTATTTGAATAATCTATCAAAGATTTAGGAGTTTGAGTCATTATTTAGGGAAAAACAGTAAAGCTTCTGTGATGTGAATATCCTCTGGTCTCTTCTCTCCTCTGTGACAGTAAACTGAATATCTTTGAGTTGTGGACTTAACAAGACATTTAAGGACGTCATCTCTTTTGGGAACACTGATCCACATTTTTCACAATTTTCAGTCTGATTTCAGAGACCAAAACAAATAATTGATTAATTGAGAAAGTACTAAATAATTGTCAGTTGCAGCTGAAATGTTTTCTCCTGCGTGTTTAGCTAAAAGTCCTCGTGTCCAGTGTGTCGTCTCGGTACCAAAGGTCTTCACGTTTTTCTTTCTTTCCTTCTTTCTTTCTTTATTTCTTTCTGTCTTCCAGACAAGATGACTCACCACTGCACCAAGTTCTCCGGCCACTGGAAGGTGAGTGTGCAGATAGAAACCCAGATTCATACATCCCCTCTGTGGAGAGCCTTTCCACTGACAGAGTTTTCCCTGAGATGGGTCCCGCTGTCTCTTCTTTAAAACGTCTCGTCTGAAAAGACATGCGATTCATCACCAGCTCTTCAGGCACGGCTGCCGTTTCAGAATGAATGTCGGCCATGTTAGGACACCATGAAAAACTCAATTTCAACGTGACTATCTTCTAGTTTCTTCTCTCCTCTGTGACAGTAACTGAATATCTTTGAGTTGTGGACAAAACCAGTCATCTGAGGACGTCATCTTGGGCTTTCGGGGAAACACTGATCCTCATTTTTCACCTTTTTCTGACATTTTAGAGACCAAACTTATCCATTCTTCCAGAAAGTAATCAACAGATTAATAGACTATGAAAATAATCAACTGCAGCCCTGATCAGCTAGTACGCAAGTCCATGCACAGATCCGATGCCAGGCAGTTTATACCAACATCTACTTGTATTGATGGTCTTACTCCGTTATGACTGGCCGTCAAACTAGATAATAAAAGAAAGTTCTTTGGCGTTTCTTCTCTGTTTAAACTCAGAGACCCAAATGAAAGAGTTATGGTGTAGACCTGTTCTGAATGCCGGCCATGTTGAGACACTAAAAACCTCTTAAATAGTCTTCTGTAGGGCGCCTGGGTAGCCCACCTGGTAGAGCGCGCGCCCATGTATCCAGGTTTCTGCTTGACGCAGCAGCCGTGGGTCCGACTCCAACCTGCAGGCCTTTGCTGCAAGTTGTTGCCCCGCTCTCCCCCCTTTCACATCCAAATCCCCCCCCCCCTAAATAAATAGCCTCCTCTTAGGTCTAATGCTAAAAGTAGTTAGTCCCTTACTCGACGTTAAGTCTTTAAACTAACAATTTCTCACATTAAGAAGTATTTTTGTGTTGATATGTGTGCACGTGTGCATGAGATGGTGTTAACACGTCTGCTTCTGCCCTCCGTCAGATCATTGTCTTCGACGAGGAGTGCTTCCAGGGCCGCCGCCATGAGTTCACCTCCGAGTGCTGCAACGTGATGGAGTTCGGCTTCGAGACCGTGCGCTCCCTGAGGGTGGAGAGCGGAGCGTGAGTTCACACGTGCACATCTCTCTACACTGATTCATAATCCTAAAACAGAGCCGTTGTTTCTTTCTTTTTTCCTGATGATCTCTCTACACTGATTCATTCATAAAATGCGTTGCATTGACTTTTGAAAAACTTTACAACAGCCAACCACGTTATGTGTTTCTACTAAAAACACATACCTGTTATGTAACTTCCAATGATGGGAGACTTGTGCGCTTGACCCCCGATGTCCTAATAATGTCCTTTAACACTGATGGCTCACAGTGAGGAACCTACAGAGCATTTATTCTTTCGTTTTAGAGAGATAGCGAATGGTTAATAATGTCCTGCGAAATAGAAAGTAGATGGATGGAGACAACCGTTGCAACAAAGTTAGAATCAGGACAGCACAGAATTGCCGGACACATAATTTGGCAGAAACTAATTTTAAAAATAAAATCCGCCTCAAGTAGGAAAACGGTGCTAAATTCCACAGATTTTCCGCATACTTTCGGCAGAATTTTCTGCCGATCTTTGGCAGAATTTTCCACCGATTTTATACCAATTGAAGTAAAACTGAGAATGTTAACACATTTTCACCTTAAGCAGAAAAAACCATCTGGAGATTTTCATTCAGAATCACCGCTGACTGTAAAAACTGTAAAAAAAATGAAAAATCCACTGATTCCTTCTGGTTTTGGTTATAAATGTTTCTCTTGTTTTGTCCCCCAGCTGGGTGGGCTATGAGCACGCGTCCTACCAGGGACAGCAGTTTGTCCTGGAGAGGGGAGAGTACCCCCAGTGTGACGCCTTCGGAGGCAGCAACGCCTACCACATCGAGAGGATGACCTCCTTCAGACCCATCGCCTGTGCCGTAAGTCTAAAATGTTTTTATTTTGATTTAATAGCACAGCGGTGTAGAATACAAGACTTTTATCAGAACAACATCGGTTCCCTTTTCTCTGTTGTCCAATTTTCCTTTTAAAACATAAAGACAACAGGAACTTAATACAGTTTGGGAGGGTGTTTACATTAGTGCTGGGTAATGTATTGATATTATCACAATATCGTGAAATGAGACTAGATATCGTCTCAGATTTGGTCTTTTCCTGGTTTTAAAAGCTGCATTACAGTAGAGTTATGTAATTTTCTGAACTTATCAGACTGCTATTATTTACCTTTACCCACTTCACATTACTGATAGTTTTTGATCAAAAATCTCATTGTGTATATATTTTGTGAAAGCACCAATAGTCAACACTACAATATCATTGTGGAATCAATATCGAGGTATTTGATCAAACATATTATGATATTTGATTTTCTCCATGTTGCCCAACCCTAGTTAAAACAAAGCTTGGTAGGTCCAGGAAGGAACAAAACAAAATGACACTGACAGGAAATAACACAAAAAGTCTTATTTAGAGTCCTTTGAAAATGAAAACATTACTAATTTATTCAATTTTTCCACAAATTCTGTCCGTAAGGGCCAAACATGTTTGACCCACTTATGCAAATGAAGGAAAACCTGTTTCTGAAGACGCTGAGAGAAGGTTATCTCCGTAACATAGATGTCATTCACTGTATCTCCCCACCACTGTGTTGTGGGGGCTTCAGGCTTTAATCATCTCAAACGTAATCTTTGACATGTGTAGGACTAAACCAAGAAAACAGAACACAGCCAACCCCTGTGTTTGAAGACATGACCCCGGACAAACAACCATCATGCCTCGTTGGTCCTTTTGTTTTGCAGAACCACAGAGAGTGCCGCATGACCATCTACGAGCGTGAGAACTTCCTGGGCCGTAAGGGCGAGCTCAGCGACGACTACCCCTCCCTCCAGGCCATGGGCTGGTGCAACAACGAGGTCGGCTCTCTCAGGATCCAGGCTGGAGCGTGAGTGTCCCACAGCGTCTCTCTGTCCCTTGTCCACATTTAGGAGTTGTGTTGTCTTCCCCTCGAAAAAAATCAAAACTTTTGTTGTTGTTGTTTTTAACTTTTTCTTCTGTTTTTTGTCCCATTTTTGACACTTTCAACGCAACGTGACACTAACTTATTAACTTTAGTTTTTAAGTTATTTTTGGAATTTATGGTCAATAAACCTCATATATAGGAAATTATACCTAATGTTGGAGTTAGAAAAGCAGAAATTAGGAATTATTGAGACTAAATTTAAAGGAATGGATGTTGATGATAATCACAGACTGGAATATGTCAACTTTTACTCAATACTATTTCAAAAATACTTCACTTGTTTTAGAATGCTATAAAATTGAATAAGAAGCCCCAAAATTAATGAAAGTAGAGATTTGTACTTGGCAAAGAGCGTTGGGTGGAATCAATCATGTTATTTTGGAGAATTAGAAAGAACATTGATATAGGAAAAAGAGTTTTTCCGACACTTCTACCAGTACTAATGTAATGTCTGCAAAGATTAACGTCTTACATATCAACTTAAATTTACCGCCAACTACTCTGATAATCGATCAACCGGTTTGAGTCATTTCGTTCAGTCCAAATATTCCGATTCCAGCTTCTTTACTGTGAATATTTTCTAGTTTATTCTCTCCTCTGTGACAGTCAAACGGACATCTTTGAGTTGTGGACAAAAACAAGACATTCTGGGAAACGGTAGTCAACACTTTTTTTACAATTTTCTGACATTTTAAAGCTTTTGTGGGTAAGTTTTTGATATTAAAGAGCATCCGTTACATTCAAGCAGTTGCTAAACAAGTTTCTCCAAAGCTAATTAAGACTCTCAGCTCCACACAACTCTCTCTGGATCTCTCAGTGTGACAATGTTCCCGCTTAGAAACTCAAATGAAGATAATGACCTCTTCTGAAGAGTCCATAATAATTAATAATAATTTTTTTATGATCATAGAAGGCTTGTATCGTGTGGACGCGCCGTCAGTGTTGTTGTCATTCCTTAGTATTCCTCATGGGGGCGACAGAAACAACGCACTGCAGCTTCAAAGACCAACAACTAATCCACTAATCGAGAAAATAATCCCCAGTTGAAGCCCTTTGGGCGAGTCTGCGAGTCTATGCACCGATCCGATTCCATGTATTTTAGCCCAAAACAAATCTACTTGGATGTTTTTATTCCGTTATGATTGTCTTTCAAACTAGCTGCAGCCCTAGAATCTGCGTCTAAGAGGAAGAAACTGCTATTTAAACATCTCTACACATGTTTTTATTTCCTTGTTACGTCTCCGCCTCCAGCGGTTTTAAAAATAACCCCCGTTTCCCAACAGCAGCCCGTTGCAGCAT
The DNA here is from genome assembly GCF_013103735.1 of Etheostoma cragini. NCBI lineage: Eukaryota > Metazoa > Chordata > Actinopteri > Perciformes > Percidae > Etheostoma > Etheostoma cragini. The sequence goes on along the minus strand of NC_048422.1, from coordinate 23,987,294 downwards.
CTTCATGTGCACTTCCTTTTTTTTTATTCTGTGCGATTTCCCAACAGATTTGTGTGCTACCAGTACCCCGGCTACCGCGGATACCAGTACATCATGGAGTGTGATCGTCACTGTGGGGACTTCAAACACTTCAGGGAGTTTGGCTCCCACTGCCAGACCCCTCAGATCCAGTCCATCCGCCGTATTCAGCAGTAACAACTCCCACTCCCAAACTCCCTCTCTCTCTCTCTCTCTCTCTCTCTCTCTCTCTCTCCCATGTAACCCTTCCCCTCTCTCCCTCTCCCCCCTACAGTGCTGAATAAAATGTCTTTCCTAAACCTCACCGACTTCCACCAATGTTTTTTGCTTGTCTCTCGCTCATATCAAGATGAATACACAGAGTTTGCATCGGTTTGTTCTGAATTACAACCACTTCTACAGATCTCAACATGTCTAGTGTTTACAAATGTTTTGTCAATTCAGTTTTATTATCAAGATTCAATTTATTCACAAAAGTTAAGAGACAAGGACATGATGCAGATATGTGAAATGGGACACCCTGGTAAGCTTTTTGAAGCCCAGACACTAGCAAAAAATCTACATTATAAATACTATCATGCTGTTTGGTTAACAATGGGAACATGTATAATACAATAACATTTACCCAACAAAGAAAAGAAGAGAGAAACCATAACTACTCTAAGCCTGGTCCCACATCATTTAGTCCATCAGTCTAAGTATTGGGCAAATGTAAGATGCAATAAGCAAACAGTATAGCAGTAGAAGACAGAAAAAATAAATTGTTTTCATGTATTTAACTATAAATTCTGAATGTCTTTTACGAAGCAGCAGCATCAAAATACAGTAAATTACATTAAATGTCATTTAGCTGACGCTTTTACCCAAAACGACTTCCAAGGGCTCAATCCCAAAGAGACCCCATGAGGACTAAACCCTCAGACCTCATTGATCAGGTGCTGAGTGAGTGAGTGAGTGTGTGAGGCCACGTGGACTCAGATAGGTAGACATGAGACTGGGACAGCTCTTCACCAGATCAGGCCCAGGAGACGGCGGTCTGATTCCCCATTTATTCTACCAGCTGGACAGCGAGTCCGCTTCGTGGTCGTGTGGTGTGCTGTTGTTTACCTTTTTGTAATTTCCAGATTTCCCCATGGTCTCCGCGGTAAACGTCCCAATGCTTTGCACTGTGGGTAATTCCCTTTGGTGAAGTGTGCATCAATGCAGACTCACGGACAGGGCTCGGTGAGTGTGGACTCACACCCCCACGCCCCTTGAAATCCAACATTGGGACGCCACTCACAAATTTCGTGAGAACGCACACCAATGTGAGTCCAGACTTTAGGATTGGACCAATTGCTGACATCAGAGGACGCCTCTACTACCAACTACGGATAAAGTAGCTTGCTTAAAGGCACGTGTCATATCCAATGGCATGAACATTTCACTTTATTAGGTTTTCTAAGCTTGAAATGGCGATAGGTGTAGACCGAGCCCTGTGTATCTTGCACTGCCTTTGAGAAAATGAAAGCTCAGATGGGCTGATCTGGAATCTTCCTCTTATGAGGTCATAAGGGGAAAGGTTACCTCCCCTTTCTCTGCTTTGCCCACCCAGAGAATTTGACCCACCCATGAGAGCGAGAGACATCATGGCTTTCAAATGAGCAAAGTATGGCAGTTAGGTCAAGGCCACAACCCCAGCCTCCACCTTGCCCCCCCTCCTCAATAGCATTTAAAGCTACAGACACAGAAACGCCCCATCCTAAGAAAAGCTCTTTGTAGGACTGTAGGCACCGAGGCTGAATTTTAGGAAAGAGACTTCAGATACAGTATTAGGGGACCACTAAGGTCTATATAAAGAGACTTCAGATACAGTATTAGGGGACC
>NC_048422.1:23982180-23985310 GCF_013103735.1 Etheostoma cragini | reverse complement strand
TTAGGGACCACTAAGGTCTATATAAAGAGACTTCAGATACAGTATTAGGGACCACTAAGGTCTACATAAAAGCATCCAGAAACACGTGTGATGTTTTAAATATTCAGAATAAATAAAGACATTTGCACCTTAAAATGTTGCATAAAAATCACCAGAATGAAGGAAAATTAGGTGTTAAGACATCCAATCCTTTTTTAGTTTTATAGGAGGCGCTCCTGCTATTATAATGTGTGTGTGTGTGTGTGTGTGTGTGTGTGTGTGTGTGTGTCCCCTCTCAAAGTTGACACAAAGCCTACGCCCTTGATTGACACGATGCACAGCCAGACGCAATGTACTTTGTAGGTCAGTGGATAAAAGCACACACACACACACACACACACACACACACACACAAAGTTATTAACATTATCAACAGTCTCAGGAAACAGGACAGCAGATGGGACTTTAAACATGAACATGTAGATCTTCAACAGGGGTACAGGACAAAAACCTTCAATCTAACAACCTACCCCCCCCCCCCCCCCCCCCCCCCCCCCCCCCCCCCCCCCCCCCCCATCTACCAACCCACCGACCTCTCTCTCTCACTCTCTTTCTCTATCTCACTGTTTATGTCCATCCATCCATCCATCCTTCCCTGTTTTTCCCCATGTATCATGTTTGTTGCCAGGCCTGGTGCAGGGTCTCCGGAGTATTACCGGTGCTGGCCGAGAAGCGGCGCTGTGGTTCCACCAAAACCACCCACCATCTCCCTGGTGCACCCTCCAGACACCATCCACCGAGCTGTAATATTAATGATCACAGGCTTCGTGAACATTCACATTCAGTGCTAAACCAACTTGTTTAACACAGATACGATCGAAAAGGCTTAATGCGATGCAGTGAAACTGTTTCCAGCTGTGCAATTCAAATAAATGCGTTTCTTTTTCAGAGAACTAGTATATTTCCTGGATGCAGACTACTCGGTGCTATTCCGAGTAAAGGTCGTAAATTACCACTGACAAAACGGTCTAAATATGTGTTTTTTAAACAAAAAACGGGGAACTCCACTACTGTGATACCATGGTATTGAATAGCGACACACGTATGCTTTCCTTTCTGATTCAAAGAAACACAATGATGTTTTTGTAACACGTATAAAAATAGAAATAAAAACCCCATCCCTCCCTGTCACCAACGCGGTGGTCCGGCTCCAGTAAAGAACGATCCACTCCGGGTTTTCCGAGCCTCTCCCCGCCGCAGTGGGAGGAAGTTAAACCACAAAGCAAGCAGTGCCACTGTGCTAGCAAGAAAAATACAGAAAATACACCGAGTCAGAAGGACTTCAACTAAAAAAACATGTGCCATATTGGAGCTGGGAAACGAACAGCTTAACCGAAAAGGAGCGGACAGTGTCGGCTGGCGAAACGCTCCAGGGAGGCAGCGGACGGAGCTACGTTTCTTAGCCGGAGAGTGCGCTCTCCAGCTCGGATAGCCTGGCGGGCAGGAGTCGCTCGGAGCTGGCGGAACGCGGCGCTCGTCTCCCCTCGTTTTTCATTCGAGATATCGACCTGCGTGCGGTCGATTTACGAGAAACATCCACCAGCACAGTGTCGTGTGACTTGCTTAAGGCAACACATGGTGGTTAAACGTGCTGTCGTGTCATTTAAATCCAGTTTTTTACGCCGAAGAGGGGAAAGTTTAACAAGCTGAAAGTGACCAACGGAGCCGATTTCCATCTCCCGGCTCTCCCTCCCCCTCCTCCACGGCCAGCGTCACCATCAGCCCGCCGTCAGTAGCTCTCTGCTGGGTCTCCCCCCTCTCCTATACTCGGGGTAACTCAACAACAAACTGTGGATTATCGTGTGTGATTTCATCTTGGTTTTTAACGCCGTTTGACTCTCTTTTCTGGCTGTTTTTTTTATGCTCGGTGTCGGAAACGCTGCAAGACTTCCCCAAATACGAGCGGACTCGCCGCAGTTAGCTTATTAGCTCAACCTGAAACCGAGCCAGTGTTGCAGTTTAGTCCCCCCAGCTAGTGACTAGGGTGTTTTTTTATGCATCTGCTGAAGTGAATTAATCAAAACTAGATGCATTTATTGATGTTATTCGACAGTTAGCCCACTGGCTAGCAGGTTTCGCATCGCTAGCAGCTAGCGCCGTGGCTAACTAACTAGCAGACGAACCCAAAATATCGATATTCCCAGCAGGCTAAAACAAGTTAGCTTGGTGTATTTGGCTTGTAATCTGTGAATGACACCCATTAGTTCGGGCTTAACCTCTTAAGGGGGTTTAAATGACATCTTTTTGGGCGACGCTTTCTTTATGATTGATTGAGGAACAGCAGACAGGAAGCGAGGCAGCAACGTAAACAACGGCGGCGTTGAGGGTTTTTATGGAGTAACCTGGGCTCGTGTTGGGTCCATTTGTGCCAAAAACGCGTGTTACAGATGTGCATTTGGTCGGTGCATCAATTGAGATTTTTAAGGAGGACGAAGAAGCATCTTGATGGTACACATTTCAACCTGTCGCCTCCCTCCTCTATCCCCCTTTTTTCGACGGACGTTTGAGACGAGGAGAACTACACGTGTCCCTGCTGCCGGATCGCTGGCTCTCTAACGCAGGAGGAGACTCTGCAGACACTTAAAACCCAACTTTCTTCCCACGACAGCTCAGTTTTTACATTTTAAGGAAGGGGGGGCCTGAAACACATGCCAACCACTGGAGACAAACCAGTCGTTTTGGACACATTTCGATCAATAGGGACCAAAGAGCAGTCCCCTGTAGGATTTGACAGCTGCTGTCTCCAGCTTCTGCATCTGGTGCGTTGGACCCACATCTCTCTGAGACGGATCGCATCGCGTTTCCCCCGTCAGAAACCCTGCAGGGTGTTTTATCTGCACTCAATGGGATTACAAGGACGGTGATTTTAGCCCCTGCTGACTGCACTTCTCGAGCAACCTGTCCCCCAATGTCTCGCCTTCTGAATTCCCCCTTTTCTGTCCCAATGATGGTGGTTTGAGGGCGAACTGTGCGGACCACAAGCCCGGAGACAGCGACGCGATTCCAGTCGATGGTCAGCCCCAACACCCCCCCCCCCACGCCGCTGTCACACACCTTTCGCGCTTGATGGTGGTCATATCTGGCGGAGGAC
>NC_048422.1:23977427-23982170 GCF_013103735.1 Etheostoma cragini | reverse complement strand
CTCCCCACATCCAGCCCCGGTCATTCTATTGATTTGGTCCTCCCAGGGTCGAAAGATGGCGGACCTCGAAGCAGTGCTCGCCGATGTCAGTTACTTGATGGCGATGGAGAAGAGCAAATCTACTCCAGCGGCCCGGGCGAGCAAGAAGATCATCCTGCCTGAACCCAGGTAAAAACTGCATTCATTTATTTTTAATTTGTTTATTTACAAAGAGCTTTGGTGTCTCGCTTTCCGCTGTGCCCCCCCAAAGATTGGATGTTGTGCTCCTTTCTAATGCATATGGATGTTGTGCATTCTCTGCAGCTATGTAGGGAGATGGAGGCGTGCATCTTCTCAAACCTGTGACTTACTGCATGTTAGCTAGGTTTTTTGTTGGTGTGTGTGTGTGTGTGTGTGTGTGTGTGTGTGTGTGTGTGTCTGCTACACCTATAACTCACTGAGAAGTTAACCACTAGCCGATCACAGCTGAGGGGCAACAATAGCAGATTATGATGCAGGATAATGCCCGGTCTTAATGATGTCCTGGTCTTGCTATCTGTGCCAACATCTGTCAAACAGGCTGCCTCTCTGATCATTAGGGTTGCCTGTAACTAACAGACATTTTAATTGTCGATTTAATCCGTGCATTAGTTTCCCAATTAGACTCCGTTTACACGTACACGGTTATTCGGAAAAACTGAGACGTTTGCCTCCGTTTACACGCAAACGGAGACATTTGCCTCTGAAAACGAGTCTTTCCAAAACCTCCGGCCGGAGTGGAGCTTTTTGAAATATTTGTCTGCATGTAAACTAAAGCCTGACGGGATTTTTGAGGCTGATATCAACACGAATATTTGGTTATTTAAAAATCTAATACGCATTTAAAAAAAGTTATTTTATTTATGAGTTCTCACTAAAATAAGAATAATTTGTTTTACTGTCACAACAGAAAATTAAAATATGTTTAAGTTCTCATAAATAAAATGTAGAAAAATACAAACTTAAGACATGAACAAAAAACACTAACAAGAAAATAGACAGACTATGCAACACCATCACTAACAGGGACGCTGTAGAGCGTCCTCTGGTGGACAGACTATGCAACATCATCACTAACAGGGACGCTGTAGAGCGTCCTCTGGTGGACAGACTATGCAACATCATCACTAACGGGGACGTTGTAGAGCGTCCTCTGGTGGACAGACTATGCAACGCCATCACTAACAGGGACGTTGTAGAGCGTCCCCTGGTGGACAGACTATGCAACGCCATCACTAACAGGGACGTTGTAGAGCGTCCTCTGGTGGACAGACTATGCAACGCCATCACTAACAGGGACGTTGTAGAGCGTCCTCTGGTGGACAGACTATGTAGCGCCATCACTAACAGGGACGTTGTAGAGCGTTTAGAGAGGTTTATTGATCATGAATTCCAAAAATGTAGTAAATGTAAATAGAAAAGTAATAAGTTGATGTTGTTGTTCTTTACACATTGTAGTGAAAAGAAGCGTTAAACATCAAAATAAGAGCCAAAATCATTGAAAAAAATGTGTCTATAAGAGATGAAAACATCTGGAAAAAGCGTGTATTTTCAGGACGACAGGAACATGATTGACTGGAAGACAACACAAGGGTTAATTCAGGTAAAGATGTGTGAATGGAAACAGCGATAGACGGCATAAAACAGGTGTTAATCTTCATCAAGGCCTCTGTGCTACAGATGCCAAAATAAATCTCAGGGCCGTCCCCTCTTAGTCCATTAGTCAACTAATCTGGGGTTTAGGTCTTAGTCGACGGAGATTTCTTTACTTGATAAGTCATATTTTATATGCTAATTCATGCTTAATTTCTCCTTTCCAATAAATGTATGGGCAGATTTATGGTGAGCACAAGATTTAAAGCAGGGCTGTAGTCAAGTCCACCTTTGTCGAGTCCAATACCAGGACTAGTTGAGTCCAAGGGATGACCAAGACCAGGACTAGTAGAGTTCAAGTCAAGACCGAGTCCAAAGAGGTTTGAGTCCGAGTCAAGACCGAGCCCAGGACAGAAAAAAAGGTCTTATGCATGACAGTATCAAGATCATCATTTTGGGTTTCACTTTCCCTCCAATATTATTATCAACATAATAAAGCCACCTGGACCGGTCCAGACCAGAAACCATATTGGGCAAGACCAGTCCATAGATATATACGAGTCCAAAGAAAAACGGTCTTGAGTCCAAGACCGGACTAGAGTCCAAGACCGGACTAGAGTCCAAGACCGGACTAGAGTACTACAGCCCTGATTTAAAGTGGTGCTTTTGCAGGATTAATTGTGGAGAAACTCCAGTTTCATATTGTGCTTTTCTAGTCTTAATCACGTCTCACAGCTCTGTCGATTTTAAATCAACTAATCAATCAGTCGCTAATCATGCAAGTGTTCCTCAACTAAGACCTTCGTTAGTCGAGGACAGCCCCGGTGTTGATATATTGCCCCGCCTCTTTGTTTTGAGGCTGCTGGGTCTCGTCTGTGGTGATAGAGCTGCACACTGTCAGTACTGGTGCAGCTCTAGATCCAAACCCCTGCTCATCTGAGCGGTTTGAGAGAGAAACGCAGCATGGGTAGGCCATCGGCTGAAACCACTGCCACAGTCTGATCTCAATAACCCCCCCCCCCCCCCCCCCCCCCCCCCCCCCCCCCCCCCCCCCCCCCCCCCCCCCCCCCTTCACTCCAACATCTACACATAATTGCACATCCCTTTTGTCCCTGCTGCTCGTCGGGGCGCCGGTTTCTGTCTTCACACCACGTTTTACACGGCTTGCCGCCGCGACTTGAATGGAGAGGAAGTGGTTAAGATTTGGTTGTTGAGATAGTTGCTTTCCCTGCGAGGTCTGTCGTTTCAACTGAGGTATTTGTGTGTAGTCAAATGCTCGCCGTTGTGTAAACGGCGGCCCTGTGCCCGGCAGACCTCCGCCGCCTGATGCAATTTGTGCTTCGTCGTGTTTACATTCATCACCTTGCACTTCACTTTTATTAATCACCAACTGGGAACTATCAGTGGCACACCCACTCGTGTGTAAAGCCAGCGTTTGGCTCTACATTTCAAAGTGTTGACGTGGGTTAAACAACCATTGTGTGTTTAAAACCAGGAGTGTGTTGTTGTTGTTTTTTCTGTTGGAGGAAGGTCAGCTGTCCAGTGGACTGACCGGCTTGTTTTGGCAGATCAGCAGAAAGCAGTGATCCAGACGGCGTGTTAACACACAGTTACGAATGTGAGGGTAGTCCAACACAAATGATTTGATTAAAGGATATTCTCTAATGGCTAATTAAACGTGCAGACCCGGATCAATCGCCGTTCATATGTTGGCGTTGAGAGTGATGTGAAATCATTGTGTCTCGTTTACCCGTCCATTGATCATGAAAAGCAGGAATGCCCGGAGAGCTTGACAGGTTTATGAGAGCAGTTTCACCTCCGGCGCATGAGCATCAAAGGCCGTCGGGCCTCGGGGAACTCATTTCTCACAGTTTCTGACATTTAATAAACCAAAGCGACTAATCGGTAACCCGAGAAAAGAATCAACAGATTAGTCGACAACATGGAAATAATCGTTAGGATGCAGCACTTATGTTTTAGACACAATATAATGATAGATAGATAGATAGATAGATCCCAATTAAATGGGGAATGATAGTGTTACAGCAGCAAAATCAGCCACACAGCACAGAATACAAATATATAAATGAAATACAAGGATGCAATATACATACATACTATGTACATGAAACAATAATAGGATAAAATACAACAACAAATATTTGAATATATATATATATATACATACAAGTTGGGAATACAAAGATGTGCCAATGCTTAAATAGTAGGCCCTATGATAAATATGTAGATGAACCAAATGATATGTAGATGAACCAAATGATATGTAGATGAACCTATACCTACCAGGTTGCATTAGTGCAGTATTATATGTGATTATTTTCTACCAGAGGACATGTCCAACCTGTACCACTCTCAGCCCATTTTCTTTCCCTTTTCAGATCCTTTCTTAACCCCTCCAGCAGTTTTGAGTATTTAAGCCCATTTTGCGTTGCCGTGACGTTAGCTCTGCACTGCTGCGATCCGTTTGGGACTGTGTTTTAAAAAGTTGACGAGCGTGGGTTTCCTTCCTCCAGGCAGTTATTGGTTTCACTTTGTGTCAGCGTGGCTTTAAAAGGAACTCTCAGAAACGTGAAGCTGAGGAGGCGGGCTGCACATTTTAGTCACATTTCATTGAATGAGTCAAGTCCAAAACTGCATGGAAATACATGTCTTTACGTTCCAGAGTCCTGCAGTAAATATGAGCACTGCTGTGCCTGCAGTCTGGACAACATGCATGGCCACTGTTACTTTAGGGATACTCAGGAAAAAAACCAATGTTTTGAACCTTCAAAACCATTTCCAGGCCTTTGAAGCTTGCCCTTAAAAGCTTGCGTTTGGTTGTAGGTGGCGGATAAAGATGGAGAGCTAACCATGCTAACGTTGAACTGAAGCTGTACAGTATTCAGTCATTTTTTTTGGGGGGGGGGGGGTTTGTCGACGTTCCCATTATATCTGGGCGGTACGACCAAAAATTGATATCACAGTATTTTTTAGGATTCTGGTGGTTTCTGGTAGGTTTCTTTTGCTTCACTAAGTCTTTTTAACAGGTTCAAAATGGCTTATTCTACTTTTAGGCGTATATAGACTATCACAAGCATTATATGAAGGAGAATGGACATTATACAGTAGTTA
>NC_048422.1:23969467-23976545 GCF_013103735.1 Etheostoma cragini | reverse complement strand
CCCCCCCACGGGCCCATTAGCACCCCAGCAGCACCCTGCATCCACCGGTGGAAGGTGGCCAGGTCTCACCTCGGCCGGAGGATAATGAGCATGTGCCCTGGTCGGAAGGAGTATTCAGAGCCGTTACTGCAGTATAAGTACTAGTACTACACTGTCAAAATACTCTGTTACAAGCTAAAGTACTGCCTTGGAAATGTAACTCCAGTAAAAGTGTGTAAGTGTCATCAGGGAAATGTAGTTAAAAGTTTTAGTATTAAAAGTAGAGATTAATCCTCCCGTTGTAGAAAGATTAAAGGATCCAATCAGCTGTTTGATGACATCATCTCAGCTGGACATGTCTTTTCTTTCTCTCTGTCTCTCTGTCTCTTTAATTCTTTGTCTTTTTTCCTGTCTCTTTCTGTCTTTGTCTCCCTTTCAGTCTTTGTCATTCTTTGTCTATTTCTGTCTCTTAGTCTGTCTGTTTCTCTCCTTTTTCCCCCGTCTCTTTATTTCCGTCTGTCTCTTTTCTTCGTCTTTTTTTTTCTCTGTCTCTTTAATTTTTTTTCTTTCTTTTCCTGTCTCTTTCTGTCATTGTCTCTGTCTATTTCTGTCTCTTTGTCTATGTTTCTGTCTCTTAGACCTTAGTGGTCCCTAATACTGTATCTGAAGTCTCTTTATATAGACCTTAGTGGTCCCTAATACTGGATCTGAAGTCTCTTTTATACATATATTCTGTCTCTTTCTGTCTTTGTCTCCGTCTCTCTCTCTTTCGGTATCTTTTTTGTCCGTTTCTTTCTCTCTTTTAGTCTTTCTGTCCCTTTAAGTAAAGTACAAGTACCTCAACATGTGTACTAAAGTACAGTAGTTGTGTACATGTACTCAGTATCAGTAGTAGTATGTGTATGTGGTGAGCGGCGGCTCACGTGGCGACACAACATAAACAACCTGTTGTTTCCACGAAGAGAATGTTAAAGTCCATCGAGGCTTTGACTGGGAGAGGCAGCGACGTGGATTTTAAATGCACTACATTAGTAGACCTGCAAAGACTAAGTGGCCCTGCAGAGTCCTGGGTCCGACCTGTGTGCAGTTTGCATGCGGTCCCCGGGGTTTGCGTGGGTTTCCTCCTGGTCCTACGGGTTTATCCCACCACTAAGACATGCATGCTGGGTAAATCCTGCCATTGCCCTGGACCTTGGTACTGGCATTACAAGTGGAGCTGGTCTCAGGGTGCAGGACTACGTCTGGCCACACATGTGTCTTTTCCACCAAGGCGGTTCTGGTGCTGGTTCAGAGTCGGGGCCAAATATCGAACCGGTTCTTTGCTTTTCCACACGAATAAACCTGGTTCTTGGCCAAGAACACGGGTTCCTACTCAGCACCAACGTAGCGCTGGTCTAGAGATAAGAACCGGTTACGTCAGGTGCTGGGGGGGCGGGGGGGGTTGTCATGACGTTCGAAAACCCCGGTCAGCTGTTAACCATAGAGAGCTGTTAATGTTAGCTTTGGACACGGATGGGAAACCAGAACCACCGTGGTCTGGGGAGGAAACCAGAACCACCGTGGTCTGGGGAGGAAACCAGAACCACCGTGGTCTGGGGAGGACACCACCGGTCTGCTGGCTCTCAGGCCGGGGAACATCCAGCTGGTTCTTAGAGAACTGGCGAGTAGAACCAGCGTCAAACTGGGACTAGCACCAGAACCAGAACCAGCACCTGGTTAGCCTTGGAGGAGAAGACATCACATATAAAACTAGTGAGATGTCTCACTCTGGAGATAGAACTAGAGAGATGTCTCACTCTGGAGATAGAACTAGTTTGATGTCTCACTCTGTAGATAGAACTAGAGAGATGTCTCACTCTGGAGATAGAACTAGAGAGATGTCTCACTCTGGAGATAAAACTAGTGAGATTTCTCACTCTGGAGATAAAACTAGTGAGATGTCTCACTCTGGAGATAAAACTAGTGAGATGTCTCACTCTGGAGATAAAACTAGAGAGATGTCTCACTCTGGAGATAAAACTAGAGAGATGTCTCACTCTGGAGATAAAACTAGAGAGATGTCTCACTCTGGAGATAGAACTAGAGAGATGTCTCACTCTGGAGATAGAACTAGAGAGATGTCTCACTCTGGAGATAGAACTAGAGAGATGTCTCACTCTGGAGATAGAACTAGAGAGATGTCTCACTCTGGAGATAGAACTAGAGAGATGTCTCACTCTGGAGATAGAACTAGAGAGATGTCTCACTCTGGAGATAGAACAGAGACCTAAACACACCGGGTGGAAACAGGATCTGCAGCAATGTGCAGAACAACAAAAATATGGTGTTTTTTGTAAATGAAACCACGGAAACCTATTCTGGTACAACCTCAAAATACAAATATGAACCTGGAAATGAGCAGAACATGGGCACTTTAAAAAGTTTGCACCTAAACCTTATAATAAGAGAAAAACCTGCAGTCGACTAGTCGTCTGGCGCTGCAGCGATGACACAAATAACAGCTGAATTTACACTTTTCTCTTTTAAAAAAAAGGCGACGACATGTTGTTATTGTAGGTTATACATTTTCTTAATCTAATAAAAACCTCCGGACACCGTGACCTGCACTAAAACTACAAAAGGTCCAATTCACAAGACCCAAACTGGGACTACTTGGCCCCCCGAAAACCCTGAAAACCCCAGCAGACCAGCTGGTTGTGTGCAGGAGGATTTTAGTGGGAGAGGGAGAAGAAGCAGTGGATGCAACATTTCAACTGCAGCTACAGAACAACAAGAATCTAGGAAGTAAACACTTCCTCTTTCAGAGGAGGCCTGTGTGTGTGTGTGTGTGTGTGTGTGTGTGTGTGTGTGTGTGTGTGTGTGTGTGTGTGTGTGTGTGTGTGTGTGTGTGTGTGTGTGTGTGTGTGTCCTGCTGAATCATTAGCAACTGATTCTGGATTACACTTGGACGCCATGTTCAGCCAGTTGGTAACATTTAATGCAAAAAGCAGTGCCTTGTTATGCAATACTAGGCATGGGGGAGACATGTTCACGTGCACACAGCGGGGGGGGGGGGGGGGGATGAAAACACTGTGCAACAACGGTGCATTCAAAGACCTGGAATCGTGCACATTATTATATTTTGTAACGCCAGTTTGGCCATAAACGTCCCAACGTTAACGGTTGTCGTATCTTGGCGGTTTGTGTTGTTGAAGCAACATCTCAGCCACTCTCAGGCTCCATTCACACCACTACTCTGTCACGTTTAAGCGTAGCAGAACTAATCTCCGTGTGACATGACTGTGCAGAAGAGCCCGGTCAATATATATCGGTTGGCCAATATCCTCGGCCGATATTGGGCATCTCCCAAACTAATCGGTATCATCGTCTATACTGGCCGAAATGGTAGAAAAGCAGAAATTAGCCACTTGGCTTAAGAAAGTCGGCGTGTATGTTTACGCTAAGTCATGAGGTCACGTTAGATGACGTCAGCGTGCGGGAGTTTCTCTGCAATTTTTGACCTACTTGCCCCCCCACCCCCCACCCCCCACTGTGCAAAGTGTTGTGCTGTCCTGAGCTCTTTTTACCATTAAAAGCTCCCAGAGTACCAGGCTCAGTGAGTGTAAAGGAGCTTTAATTAGCGCCCTATCTCCACACTGACCAACATCGTCATGGTGAATATTTAACGCTGCAGGAAGTAATCACGTGTCAATATTTAACATGTTAACAGGACGTCATTTTTACAGCTGCGTCTGTGGCCATGTAATTAAACCGTGTTGATAACAGACCACGCCGTTAAGTGCCAAGGTTTTGACGTGTTTAGTGGGAAAAAAATAGCGATACAAGAATCTACACGCTGGCCCTTTAAAGCTTTAGTGCTGGGGTGTGAAACTCAGTTTCCCAAGGGCAACGCTGGAAAATTAAAATCACACCAATGACCGGAAATGCAGTAACTGAAGCAAAAAAGTCAAATAATATGACTGTATTATTGCATGTCTCATATGCTGCAGTCTTCTCACGTCCTCCTAACCTGGATGACTAGTTGGCTTAAAAACCTGTTTTTCTGGCTACGGCTTGACACCTGACCGGGGGGGGGGGGGGGGGGGGGGGGGGGGGGGGGGGGGGGGGGGGGGGGGGGGATGGAGAAGCGTGTGAGAAATGGAGCAAATTTCAGACATGCCATCATTTGGTCATGGTGGAGGACTGGCAGCTGGAGAGGAGTCCCGGTCTCGTCTCTTACGCGGGTTTAAAAAGGTGGAATATTTAAGCATGGAGGTTTTCAACTGTGTTTCATCTCTTCTAAAGATCTTCCACAGAAGGATTAGTTTGAGGTAACTCCATCCCACAGCTGAGGATAGATCGGTACGTTTCTATATATTAGACGTGTCTCACAAATAAGGAGTTGTTTCAAAAGGTAACCATGATAACCATGTCTCACAGAAATACATTAACTGACCGGTGCAGGACAAGACATGAGAAACGCAGTTAGTCTGAGGTTCAGAGAGACACTTTGGGTACACACTGTGTGTGTGTGTGTGTGTGTGTGTGTGTGTGTGTGTGTACCCACGGTTATCTTCCCTGTTCAATAATTGAATAAAGCTGCATTTAATCTAAATGCATTGGACTCGTCATGTGTGCCGTCTCCTCCGTCACTTCTGGTCGTGATTCCCAGAAACCACCCAGATATTAATACGGGTTCCTCGAAACCAGCAGGCCGTCCGATCGCCCCCCCGACGCCTCTCGGCATGACTAAAGCCTCCAGTGTTGCCGTCAGGATCTCACCTCTCTGCCAGAGGACTTAACCTTGGCGCGCGGAGAATGTGGCAGCACCACGTTATCTCCACAGTGCCCCATTAAACCCCCCCCCCCCCTCAACGAGCACGTGGCTGAAAGCTTCACACAGGAAACACTGCACTACAGGTCTGTAACCCTGCACACAACCTCTACCATCCTGTACCAAGTTCTGCCATTAAACTAGATGCACAGATACCAGCCTAACCTCTCCCAACCTCCCCGCTCTCTCGCGTTCAGCTCATTACTCCAACATCATCATTTGCGATTTCCAAATTAATGCAATTCCTCTGAAACCGTCTCAAGCACTTAAGCGTGCTAATGCCATGTTTGATAAGGTTGCACAGAAGAAGAAGAAGAAGAAGAAGAAACACAATGCAATCATTTCATCCAGTCGGATTGGAGACATCATGGTGAGGTTTTAAGTCGTGCTTTTTGAGTCCATTAGCTTAGGCTCTTATCTCGGCATCTCCTGTGTAACAACGGGCAATTAATAACAAAGCTCATACCTAACATGAAATCACTGACACAAGAGCAGCTTGTTCTGGTTTGTTCCAACAGAAGTACCTCTGCATGATGCAGTAAATACTACATGTACTGTACCTCTGCAGGATGCAGTAAATACATGTACTGTACCTCTGCAGGATGCAGTTAAACTACATATACCTCTGCAGGATGCAGTTATACTACTTATACCTCTGCAGGATGCAGTTATACTACTTATACCTCTGCAGGATGCAGTTAAACTACATATACCTCTGCAGGATGCAGTTAAACTACATATACCTCTGGAGGATGCAGTTAAAACTACATATACCTCTGCAGGATGAAGTTAAAGCTACATGTACCTCTTTAGGATGAAGTTAAACTACATGTACCTCTGCAGGATGCAGTTAAACTACATATACCTCTGCAGGATGAAGTTAAAGCTACATGTACCTCTGCAGGATGAAGTTAAACTACATATACCTCTGGAGGATGCAGTTAAAACTACATGTACCTCTGCAGGATGCAGTTAAAACTACATATACCTCTGCAAGATGCATCTTAAAATACATGTACTGTACCTCTGCAGGATGCAGTTAAAACTACATGTACCTCTGCAGGATGCAGTTAAACTACATATACCTCTGCAAGATGCATCTTAAAATACATGTACTGTACCTCTGCATGGTGCAGTTAAACTACATATACCTCTGCAGGATGCAGTTAAAACTACATATACCTCTGCAAGATGCATCTTAAAATACATGTACTGTACATCTGCAGGATGCAGTTAAAACTACATATACCTCTGCAGGATGCAGTTAAACTACATATACCTCTGCAGGATGCAGTTAAAACTACATATACCTCTGCAGGATGCAGTTAAAACTACATATACCTCTGCAGGATGCAGTTAAAACTACATATACCTCTGCAGGATGCAGTTAAAACTACATATGCCTCTGCAGGATGCAGTTAAAACTACATATGCCTCTGCAGGATGCAGTTAAAACTACATATGCCTCTGCAGGATGCAGTTTAGAACTACATGTACCTCTGCAGGATGCAGCTAAACTACATGTACCTCTGCAGGATGCAGTTTAGAACTACATGTACCTCTGGAGGATGCAGTTTAGAACTACATGTACCTCTGGAGGATGCAGTTTAGAACTACATGTACCTCTGGAGCATGGAGTCTAGAAGCACATGGCCTGTGTGTGCAGGTATCAGTTCCAGCTAATCCGGGCTCTGGCTGATAGGGATCTTATCTTTCGTAGGGCCAGGTGTTGTCTTTGGTTTGGGAAACACCGCGGAGGCTCGCAGTTCCCAATCCTCGGATTAACTTCCTGTGTCAACGTTCCCAGAACTGGACTCCTAACTTGAATTAAAGAGCAGCAAACTCAACTAGCGGGGCGTATATTATCACGCTCAAATGTAGTGCTGGGCCGTGTACCGGTTCATACTGTATACCGGTATTTATTTCCCATTTAGTATGAATTTTTCATAAACTGTGATACCGGTGCATTGCCAAATTAATCTGTGAGTGATTTGATAACGGGAGCCCCGTTAACTGCTGACCCTTCTCACAATTAATCCCAATTTCATCCAAATCGCAATATGGAGGACTGCAATATCGCACGTTGGGCCCGGTTCTTGTTAAAGGCAAAATATGTCTCAACCATTTCAGAAATAGTTTAGATTATGTAACCGTTGCATGCAATTTCCTTCATATAACTACTGTATAATGTCCATTCTCCTTCATAACACTACTGTATAATGTCCATTCTCCTTCATATAACTACTGTATAATGTCCATTCTCCTTCATATAACTACTGTATAATG
>NC_048422.1:23967331-23969367 GCF_013103735.1 Etheostoma cragini | reverse complement strand
TACTATACAACAGCAAAACAAATACAATACAGCAAAACAAATACCAATACTATACAACAGAAAAACAAATACTATACAGCAAAACAAATACAATACAGCAAAACAAATACCAATACTATACAATAGCAAAACAAATACTATACAGCAAAGCAACAGAAAAGGCAGAGCAACAGGAATTTAGGTGGAATAGGCAGTTATAAACAGATGTGTTTTTAGTTGTGATTTGAAATGGGCGAATGAATCAATGTTAGTTGACTGTTAGCTAATCTTAGATGATTCAGTCTGGCGGTGTAATCGGGATTGTTACCCCAGCGTCATCGGTCTGTTGTTATCCCACGTTCATTAGAGCGATATTACAGACTAGTATGTGAAATGAGTAAATTCCATGTAGCTGTTGCAGTTTGGGCCGTTGCAGCGACGTTTGTGGTGTAAACACCGGCTCCATCTGTGTGTTCGGCAGCATGTGAAACTTAAAAATCTGGATTTTTAACTTATTAAAGGCACAGAAAAAGCCACACAGCTACTTGTCGGCGTCGTACCAAGCAACAAAACAACGGCAGGTGTGACAGATTAACTGCTAACGATGTCTACGCTCATTAATTAGAATGGTTGGTTCTCCCAGTAGTGCCGAGGAAAGTCTATGAAGACACTAATCCGCTGGAATCGTAGTTTTTGAACAATTACAGGTTGGAACGGGTTCTCAACGCCCAATCCTAGACCTCTGGTTTGTCTTTTCCACCAAGGCTAACTAGGTTCTGGTTCTGGTTCTGGTGCCAGTTCGGTGCTGGTTCTACTCGCCAGTTCTCTAAGAACCAGCTGGATCTTCCCCAGCCTGAGAGCCAGCAGACCGGTGGTTTCCTCCCCAGACCATGGTGGTTCTGGTTTCCCATCCATGTCCAAAGCTAACATTAACAGCCAGAAGTTTTGGTTTTCAAACGTCATGATAACCCCCCCCCCCCCCTCCCCCCCAACACCTGACGTAACCGGTTCTTATCTCTAGACCAGCGCTACGTTGATGCTGAGTTGGAACCCGTGTTCTTGGCCCGGAACCAGGTTTACTTGTGTGGAAAATCCAAGAACCGGTTCGATATTCGGCCCAGACTCCGAACCCAGCACCAGAACCGCCTTGGTGGAAAAGACGCATGCGTGATGTTTATTGTGACCGCACTCTTCTCCCATCTCATACTGTCTCACGGTCTTCCTCTGAGCCAGAGCCCCGTCCCCTGGTTACCGGTCATTAGTCCGGCTCTCGGGTCTCATTAGCAAGTCTTCCAGAAACACCTGAGACCCGGCAGGTCAGTGTGCCTTTTACCTCTGGGGCATTTACATTCGAGGTAATTAACAGACAGTTGTCTCCTGCTTAGTGACGGTTAGTTTAACTCCCCACTAGTGTCTACGTTGCTGTTATGGTTTATTTTATCTCATGAAAACCAGGATTTCATCACACATTCACTCAATGATGTTGTGTTGCAATGCAAGTTAATAGGGCGATTGTCCAGCTTGTATTGATCTTTAAAAAACAAAAAGTGCTTGTTTTACTGCTGACAGGCTCAGATTAGTGTCGGACAACATTAAGCAAAGGAAAGAGGTCGACCTTTTATGTTAAAGAGTAAGATTTCTTTTTTTTAAACATAAAAACATCTGCAAAATTACGTTCCCTGAACCCACCAGACTCCATGTAAATAAACAGCAATTTTAGCATCGTAAAATACATTAATTTAAAGTCCTGAGAAACAAAATAAAACTATTAAAAGCCGTTTTGGGTCGTCTTTCCACTTTTCCAACCATCACATCTCTAATTTTGGTTGAAATAAACACAGAGTTTACAGATTTACATGAGGAAATATGCTGGCTCGATACACTCTAAAAGCATTGCTTTTTTAAATGGAGTCTGGTGGGTTTAGTGCTAGCAACTTCAGAGCTGTTTCTGGTTAAACAGAAAGGTGTTAAATAGGTTTTAAGTGGTCCCCTAATACTGTATCTGAAGTCTCTTTTATATAGACCTTAGTGGTCCCTAATACTGTATCTGAAGTCTC
>NC_048422.1:23963426-23967231 GCF_013103735.1 Etheostoma cragini | reverse complement strand
TGGTCCCTAATACTGTATCTGAAGTCTCTTTATATAGACCTTAGTGGTCCCTAATACTGTATCTGAAGTCTTTTATATTATTATAAATGTCTATTTCTGAAGGAATCCTTTCCATAATGTTGTCAGACTCTTAGAAAAACAATCTGAATGCAAAATGAGCACTTTTATGAAGGTAAATACAAGCTGGACAATTACGATTAACTAACATTGAAGCTTGTTTCTCCGCTGCCGACTGCATTGATTTTGCTTATTGCTGGACCAATGTCAAAGATCGCTGTTCCCATCAGTCACTTAGACACAAAAACACAGGGAAATAGGGTCCAGGCTGAAAATCCCTTTAAAGCTCTTCTTAGTCTGTGAACCCAACATCCGAGACATCTGAAAGACCGGTCAGTGTCGTATTAGGCAGATTGGCTTTGGGAAATAGTGACGAGAGCACCAGAGATCCTGTGTGCTGTACACATTTGAATGGCAAATATGAGGCTTTGCATCAACAAGAGATAGCTGTGTAACACACTCCAGGCGTGTGACCGGAGCGGTTTCACCAGTAACAACGGTGACCGCCAACATGAACCTGTTGCTTTACGATCCAATGAGAGAGAGTCTCTAAATCAACAAGCTTCCTGTTAGGTGCTCTATTAACGCCGAGTCCTTACTGTATTTGATGTAAAACAGTTACAGTTGTGTTCCTAAGTTTACATGCCCATGCTTAAGTTGACTAAAAAGAGTAATAAAAAAAAATCCTGTTTTGGAAATTGATCTTAATGCCTAATTTAAAAAATTAGGTAAAATCCAACCTTTAAGGACACTGATTTTCTTTGTGAATGAATAATGTAAGTAAATAAATAAATGTTCTGCCTTAAAATACAGTCTACCCCCCTATATCATCAAATAGCCTTCACCATACATAGAGATCGGCATGGGGAACTTTCCATAAAATCATCTCTCAATGCAAATTGTTAGTCTAAGTGAAATAACACCATGCCAATCTCTACTTAAGCATGTGCATGGAAACCATTGAGCACCCCTGTATAGTCAGATGCACTGACACCTCTTTAGAGTCAGATCTCTGTTTTATAAGCACGTTTTAATTAGTTGAGCTGTTTTATTCGGTGCATTATTTCATCATTCGGAGACCATTTGTAGAGAAAGCTCCGTCCTGTCGTACGTAACAGGACACAAAGACTCCTCCGTGCTTTGATAACCCGCCCGCCTTTGTTACCCTGATGCCCTTCAGCTCTTATGAAATGCTGCAGCGCTGCTTTTGATTCACACACAACTGTGATGCCTCAACACAGCTGTTCAAAAAGAAATCCTTTTTATTTTACACTCTAGACTTTGGAAACATTTACCGATTTGGGCCACATGCAAAATGTGAAATCGATCGTGGAAGTCGAGCTGCGAGGATTAATCGATCGAGATGTCGCCGTTAAATTAAACTGTTCATTTCAAAGAGTTAATGTTCTGTGATTGCAGCGTGTAAAATGTGAATATCTTCTGGTTTCTTCTCTCCTCTGTGACAGTAAACTGAATATCTTTGAGTTTGAGACATTTGAGG
The DNA here is from genome assembly GCF_013103735.1 of Etheostoma cragini. Taxonomy (NCBI): domain Eukaryota; kingdom Metazoa; phylum Chordata; class Actinopteri; order Perciformes; family Percidae; genus Etheostoma; species Etheostoma cragini. Next base: position 23,965,673 of record NC_048422.1, on the reverse strand, counting down.
ACGTCGTCTCGGGCTTTTGGGGAAAACACTGATCCACATTTTTCACAATTTTCTGACATTTTAGAGACCAAAACAACTCATTCGGGTCAATCAATTGATAGATTAAAGGTCCCGTGGCATGAAAATGTCCCTTTATGAGGTTTTTTAACATTAATATGAGTCCCCCCTAGCCTGCCTGTGGCCCCCCCAGGGGCTAGAAATGGTGATAGGGGTAAACCGAGCCCTGGGTATCCTGCTCAGCCTTTGAGAAAATGAAAACTCAGATGGCCCTTTATGACCTCATAAGGGGCAAGATTCCAGAATACCTAACCATCCGGAGTATAAAGGCTGTTTTATGGTTGGCCGTAGAATATAATAACAGATCCATACTTGGCGTCTGTGTATCGATACAGTATTACCACCGAAAATATTGCAATCCCCCCCACACACACACACACACTCTTAACTAGGGCTGCACAATTAATCGCAATTTTATCGAAAATGCAATATGGACTAGTGCAATATCCAAATCACGGGGGGGCGCGCGCAATATTTGTTAACCCTCGTGTCGTCTTCCCGTTGACCTGCAACTTTGTGTTATTCTGCGTTAACATCAATTCAACACATGGTTATTTTTCTACACTTTTCTCAGTGTTTTTCTCAATTTTATCTCAATTTTTGTCACTTTCTTGACTTTAAAAAAAAAAAATTAAATAAAAAAAAAAATAAAAAAAAATGTTATAGTAAAAAAAAAAAGAAGGTTTTTTGTAGTTTTTTTCCTCCTTTTTTGTAGTTTTTTCCCAATATTTTTCAACGTTCTTTTCTGATATAGAAAGTGTTTGTAAACCTGTCAAATTTGACTCGCAACACAAGAGTTAAAAACATAAAATGTGTGTTAAACCATTCCTAAATAAGCATTGTGGTGCTGCAGAGATGTCCTAGTCTACAAACCCTGTAAACCCTGTATCCTCCAGACTGCTGTATTTCTGTTTAAATTGTAACCGGTGTGTCTCCCAGGTCTGGTTAAATAAAGGGTAAATAAAAAAATAAATAAAAAAATCCTATCCTACAGATGAAATAAAGAAGGTTTGGCACAGATTCTGGCAAAAATCTCACTAAAATCATTTCAATTTCTTTTAAAGTGAGAATAATGACACCAAAATGGTCATTCCCTCCGATATCGTGAATCGTGTCGCGATATCAGTCAGAATAATCCCAATTAGACATTTTCCTCATAACGGGCTTTGTCCCGGAGCTCAACGAGCCTCGTTGGCTGTCATGACAACCAAGGTCAGGAAGTAGAAGACACCGCGGTGCTGCTGGGATGGTTTTACCTCGAGGGGACAGATGCCGTGTGACGTTGGCAATTTCGCTGTTAGAGAGCAGCCACAAAAGGCAGTTTGAGGGTTGGATTTGATTTGATTTGGTATAGTCTCACGTTCACAGCTCCGTCGCCACAGAGCTGCGGAGATAGGGCTGGCTACACCACAGATGCATTCTGGGATAGCAGAGAAGGAAAAATAAAAGCTCTGGGTTTTCTTACATTTCTTTAAACCAATCACAGTGGTCTTGGGTGGGGGTGTAACGGTATGAAAATGTAACCTCACGGTAATAGTGACCACAGTGGTCACGGTTTTCGGTGTATCGAGGCATTTTTAAAGGTCCCATGACATGGTGCTCTTTGGGTGCTTTTAATGAGCTCTTTAGACAACACAAGGGTTAAAAAGCTGGAACAGGTCTTTCATGGCTGTCTGACTTTATGTACCTGTACTTTGTAATTTTCCTTATATTCTTACGTCTATATCTCATTTTCCAGATCATGTATTTGACTTCCTCACCAGAGGGAAACAGTGGAGTCTAAAACCAGTTGGAAAGATAACGCAGTAGCACACATGGTGAACGGGCTGCAGCTCCGAATGCACCCGTTGTTGTAGAAAAACACTTATTTTTTAATTATTCAAGGTGAAGTGGAGGCCAGCGTGCCTGCTATATTTAGAACGTACAGAATTACATAATGGTCATCCTGCATGACCCTAATTGTATCTGGCCCATGGACTTTAACATATAAGACATGTTTTCAGTTATTTCACATGTGTTCATTCATAGTTTTGATGCATTCAGTGAGAATTTACAATGTAAATAGTCATAAATATAATATAGTAATGTAAAAGACTTCAGATACAGTATTAGGGGACCACTAAGGTCTATATAAAGAGACCAGATCCAGTATTAGGGACCACTAAGGTCTATATAAAGAGACCAGATCCA
>NC_048422.1:23962198-23963326 GCF_013103735.1 Etheostoma cragini | reverse complement strand
TGTTGTCTTCATGTTTTCTTCATGTTGTCTTCATGTTGTCTTCATGTTGTCCTCATGTTGTCCTCATGTTGTCTTCATATTGTCTTCATGTTGTCTTCATGTTGTCTTCATGTTGTCCTCATGCTTCTATGAGATTCATTGACCATAAATTCCAAAAATAACTCAAGACTAAAGTTAATAAGTTAGTGTTATGTAGTGTTGAAAACGTCAAAAAAAGTGACAAACATTGAAATAAAACGTCAAAAGTGTTGATAAAAGGGACAAAAACATGAAAAAAAGTTAAAAACAAATGATTTTTATTGTTGACGGGAAGACAACACGAGGATGAATAATAATAATAATAATAATAATAATAATAATAATAATAATAATATAGCTGCTGTATTTTATAGCTGCTTTGAGACGCAGCTCAGAATGCTTTACAAAATAAAAGCGCAGGCGAGGTAATAATGTCATAATAAAACAAAATGAAATTCAGAATAATGCGGCGGCTGTCTCTGGCGTGTGCGGTGGTAATAACCGTGTTATTGGATGGAGCGGAGCGGCTGGAGTAGAGTACTCCCTCCTCCTCTCCACCCACAGCAACAATAAAAACACATTCTTCATTTAGAACTTAATTCTGCAGCGTGTTCCCGGGTTTTAGAGGTCGTCCCTCGACAGAAGGCAACGCTTTTCAATTAAAATCTCTCAACATTTTGGGTGCTCGTTGTTAAACTGGCTCTGAAACGTTGGAAAAGTTCAAACAGATTCTGTGATCCCGTTTTTATTTTTATATATTTAAGGAACAAGGTGGTATCTCAGATGACAAAATGCAATGTTTTTCACTTAAAACACCCAGTCTCACATCTCTTTGGACCGTTGTTGTTGTTAAACTGGCTCTGAAACGTTGGAAAAGCTCCAGCACATTATACAGGAGTGTTTCTTTATGATGGAAGTTTAATTTATTTTTATATATTTATTTTTATATATTTATTTTTATATATTTATTTTTATGCATTTAAGGAACAAAGAGTGACTGAAAAAAAAGATTCAAGACAAAACTTGGTAAACAAGTTGAAATCAGTAGATCTCAGGAAAGCCATGGGTGCTACACATTGGTGGTGTTAGAGAGGTGTGTGTGTGTGTGTG
>NC_048422.1:23960430-23962098 GCF_013103735.1 Etheostoma cragini | reverse complement strand
TAAAGAGACTTCAGATACAGTATTAGGGGACCACCAAGGTCTATATAAAGAGACTTCAGATACAGTATTAGGGACCACCAAGGTCTATAGAGACGCCCTCACATGTGAACAGGACAGCAGCTCCTTCATGATGTAGCCGTCGTAAATCTGCCGGCTGCGGCTTAACCGCTCCTCCTCCGAGTCCAGCTTCTCGTAGTCCTTAATCTGGGAAAAAGAGACACGCGAGGTCATCACAACAACACAGAGCACTTCCTGGGAGGGGCAGGATTACAGGCCCCAAATCTGTCACGCATCCCATGATGCCTTCTAATCCCGCACAGGACTTTTCGGCTTTAGACTTACTTCTTCGTAGAACTTGAGCTGCGGCACGGCCTCGTCGATCTCATTCAGACAGAAGTCCTTGAACAGTAGGAAGCCTGGAGGACACACAGCAGAGAGACACAGTGATGAGACACATCCCACGCTATGGACGGTTTACAGACACGCGAGGGACGAACTCTGGGCTCAACGTTGTCAAAATTGACAGGAAAACAACTCAAAAGGGTGATAAAATGTCTCCAACAAAATCAGAATCAGCTGTGTTTGCCGGTTATGAGGACATTACGAGGAATTTTGCTTTGGATTTTACGTTCCTCCCAATGTGCTTACTCATATAAAAACAAACAATATATACACCCTAATATACCCACTTATATATAATAACCCTAATATATACTCACTAATATATACACCCTAATATATATACCCTGATATATACATACTAATATACACACCCTAATATATACATACTAATATGTAAACCCTAATATATACACCCTAATATACCCACTTATATATAAACCCCAATATATACTCAATAATATATACACCCTAATATATACACCCTGATATATACATACTAATATACACACCCTAATATACCCACTTATATATAATAACCCTAATATATACTCACTAATATATACACCCTAATATATACACCCTAATATATACATACTAATATATACACCCTAATATACCCACTTATATATAAACCCTAATATATACTGACTAATATATACACCCTAATATATACACCCTAATATATACACACCCTAATATATACATACTAATATGTAAACCCTAATATATACACCCTAATATATACTCACTAGTATATACACCCTAATATATACACTTTAATATATACACCCTAATATACCCACTAATATATAAATGCTAATATATACTCACTAATATATACATACTAATATGCACACTAATATGTACACCCTAATATATGCAATTTATTGTATACACATAATGTATACATACTAATATACACACACTAATATAGCCACTAATATATACACTCTAATACATACTCACTAATATATACACCCTAATATATAACTTCTTATAAACACACCCTAATATGTACACCCTAATATATACACCCTAATATACACATACTAATATATACTCACTGATATATACACCCTAATATATACACTTTAATATTTACACCCTAATACATACACACTAATATGTACACCCTAATATATACACTAATATAAAACTTTAAAAAGCGACAGAATGTCTCAAACTAAATGTCAACAAAACAACAAAAAAATGCAAGAAAAGCCTAGAAAAATGTACAAAAACAACAAGATCATTTATTATTACCCC
>NC_048422.1:23957443-23959663 GCF_013103735.1 Etheostoma cragini | reverse complement strand
CAAACACAGACACACACACACACACACACACACACACACACACACAGATAAATACCAGACAGACAGAGACCCAGACACACACACACACAGCCAGACAAACACAGACACACACACAGCCAGACACACACAGACACACACACACACACACACACCAGAGTGCGTCAGTATGGCCTCATTATAACATCATGCCTCAATCGATATCCATCAATAGGTTGTGGTAATCCTCTCGGGGGAGACATTGAGAATGAATGGAGGCTCTCTGTGACTCCCCCCTGCACCCAGACCCTCTCCGTCTTCACACACACCGACGGGCGGTGTATTTATAGCACACAAACTCAAGCTACACCCTCGTCACACGGCACCATCAGGACCGTGCTGCCTTTTCAAAAGGGGACTCTGGGCTTTCATAGTCGGGGCCAGCTGGGCCTCCGATGAAGGACGGAAGTACTAGGTGAGGAGGGGTGAGGAAGGCCGCCGCCGTGCGATGCGTCATCAGCGAGCTCGGCGCCCCATCAGCTTCCCGATTGACCCGACTGACTAAGTAACGCAAGCTTTGGGGCTCGGGTGGACCGACTGGGACTCGGGTTTAGTGTGCAGCGTCCTACCGTTCATGAGGTCCAGGATGAAGCAGAGCTTGTCGGGGGTGTGGAAGGCGTACGTCATGCACACGATGAACGGGCAGTCCTGCGGAGAGAGAGAGAGAGAGAGAGAGAGAGGGAGGGAAGAGAGAGAGGGAGGGAAGAGAGAGAGAGAGGGAGAGAGAGAGAGAGCGAGAGAGAGAATGAAGAGAGTTCAGTGCTGTGGCCCTGTTGCTGCTCTGGAGGAAACTACTAGAACTGTTGGGTCCTTGTAAATTCTGGAGTGTGGTCTAGACCTGCTCTATGGAGATAACTCTTGTTACGAATTGATACTTTAAATAAAATTGAATGGCTGCGAGCGCGACGGTGTCCATGCACCGACACTCATAGGAACACATTGAAATATCTAGTGAAGCCCGAAAACAGAGAGAAGTTTAGGAAGAATGAAGATCACAAAGTCCAATGACGTCATACAAAAAAAAAAAAAAAAAAAATCAACAAAAACATTTATTTTTTTCAGAAATGATTCTGATGAATGAATATTGAAAAATGTATTAATAATTTTTTTTTTAGATATTATATAAGTATTTTAATTTCATTTATTTTTCTAGATTGGCTGAATGAATAATATTTTAAAAACCAAAAGAATTTTATTTTATTTTTATAGTATTTTTTTTTCTTCATTTTTTTTTAAATCGGCCATTATAAATGCAGATACCGATAGATCGGGAAATGCAAAATATCGGCTGATAATATCGGTGGAGACCTAGCGTTTACTAGTTTGTGCGATGCAACCTCTCATTTCTAACTGAGCGACCCTTAAATCTCCACGCCGCCAGACGCCTGCGTGCTCACTCACCCCGGTGCTGACGAGCGACAGCATGATCCTCTCGTTGAGCGCCAGCGTCTCGCCCTGCTTCATCTTGATCCTCTTCTTGTCCAGACACTTCATGGCGTACCTGATATTCAGACAACAACACGACAGGTTACACCACCAAAGGTGACACCAGGACAGGTCACACCACAACAGGTAACACCACGACAGGTTACACCACCACAGGTAACACCACCACAGGTTACACCATGACAGGTTACACCACCACAGGTAACACCAGGACAGGTTACACCCCGACAGGTTACACCATGACAGGTTACACCCCGACAGGTGACACCAGGACAGGTGACACCAGAACAGGTGACACCAGGACAGGTGACACCATGACAGGTCACACCAGGACAGGTAACACCAGGACAGGTGACACCAGGACAGGTTACACCCCGACAGGTAACACCAGGACAGGTTACACCATGACAGGTTACACCCCGACAGGTGACACCAGGACAGGTGACACCAGGACAGGTGACACCATGACAGGTCACACCAGGACAGGTAACACCCCGACAGGTGACACCAGGACAGGTGACACCATGACAGGTCACACCAGGACAGGTAACACCCTGACAGGTGACACCAGGACAGGTTACACCCCGACAGGTGACACCAGGACAGGTTACACCATGACAGGTGACACCAGGACAGGTTACACCAGGACAGGTTACACCCAGACAGGTGACACCAGGACAGGTTACACCATGACAGGTGACACCCCGACAGGTGACACCAGGACAGGTGACACAATGA
>NC_048422.1:23956739-23957343 GCF_013103735.1 Etheostoma cragini | reverse complement strand
ACTCGGCCTGAAGGTACACACTCACCCTGAAGGTACACACTCGCCCTGAAGGTACACACTCGACTGGGTTACACACTCGGCCGGGTTAAACACTCAACCTGAAGGTACACACTCGGCCTGAAGGTACACACTCGGCTGCGTTACACACTCGACCTCAAGCTCAAGTTATAACTTGAGACTACCTTCACACTAACTAGTCCGTGCTAGTGCTGCCCTTCGTGGACATCCTCAGCGTCTCTTCCCTTCACGACTCTATTTGTAGAGAAGTTACCTCTCGTCTCCTCGGACTCTTCTTCACACTAATTAAGCCGATCTAGCGCTGCCTTTCGTGGCTACTTAACGACCTTCTTTGTGCGATATTCAGATCTTTCGACACTACACATTCACACTTTTTCTTTAAAGTGTTACCCTCATTGTGTACAAGTACAAACTGCCAATCCTACAGTACAGTCGCATCAACAACATCGAGGAATTTGATGATTTTTTTTTTTTTTTTTTGCCATATTGCCGAGCTCTACCTGGGCGTCACAGTTGTGAGCCACCAACACAGCGTAGATTCATTTTCAGCCGTCTTCTGTCTTTCCTCCGATCCCCCCCCCCCCCC
>NC_048422.1:23956066-23956606 GCF_013103735.1 Etheostoma cragini | reverse complement strand
GAGAGAGAGAGACTGACAGACTGACGGAGAGACTGACTGAGTGAGGGAGTGAGTGGGGGGGTGGGAGGGTGGGGGGTTTAGGTTTTTTGCCAAACAGCGGAGGAAAACCAGGACAGGTGCTTTTTCTTATATGTGCGCGTCTACGCAACGTTTTCTCTCGGCGAGCGGAAATTGGAACTTAAGCGGTGAATTAGCCAGATCTCAAACATGGTTATTTTATGCATGATCTTATCTCTTGTATGCTCCTATCAGTACCACCCTCTAAATCCCCCTCTCTCTCTCTCTCTCTCTCTCTCTCTCTCTGCGGATGTGTGTGTGTCCTCCCTTCAGCCTGCTAATATCCTGTTGGATGAACACGGCCACGTTCGCATCTCAGACCTGGGCCTGGCCTGCGACTTCTCCAAGAAGAAACCCCACGCCAGCGTGTGAGTATTCAAGCTAAATCCCTCTCCTCTGGGGATGGTTTTATATAGACCTTAGTGGTCCCTAATACTGTATCTGAAGTCTCTTTTATATAGACCTTAGTGGTCCCCTAATACT
>NC_048422.1:23953535-23955966 GCF_013103735.1 Etheostoma cragini | reverse complement strand
TGTGTGTGTGTGTGTGTGTGTGTGTGTGTGTGTGTGTGTGTGTGTGTGTGTGTGTGTGTGTGTGTGTGTGTGTTCTCCCCTCTGCAGCCATACATAGTGGAGATCTGCGACAGCTTGAGAGGGACGATCTTCCAGAAGTTCATCGAGAGGTGAGACCGGAGAGGAATGGATCCTCATTAGTTACACAACACATCTTTAGATAATTATCTTTAATTCATTATCTTCATCGCCATGTCAACTGTCTGATATTTGGGGGTTAGTTGAAAGATAATATCGGCATAAAACTGGACTTTAAAATGTATCTGCCATTCTTTCGACAGTGCTGCCTTTTATATTTAATACAATACTCAATTTCCTTTATAAGAGAAAGTTAGTTATAAATCCAACTGTTGTATTTTAGCAGAATACTGAAAGCAGCAGAACTGAGAGAAATAATCTTAATATCTGTTATTAACGAGTATTATACTAGTATTATTATAAAGTGTTATACTACATCCCGCAGCCCTACTTCACACAGTAAGTTATCATAATATTTTATGTTTTCTTCTTCTCTTCAGTGACAAATTTACCCGTTTTTGCCAGTGGAAGAACGTGGAGCTCAACATCCATGTGAGTACAAGCTGCCGCCACCTTTACACGTGTAAACGCCACTTAGAGGCAAAAAAAACAGTCTCCTTCCACACAAGAGTCTCCACTCCGTCCATATTATTTTTTTTGGGGGGTGGGGAGCAGTATCACAGGTGGGGGTCCAGTTTTTGGTCAGAGGCTAAATATGTGTCGACCCGTTCTGAATGAAGTATTAAGTCTTAGTCCTGTCCGTATTTCCATATTTGACTAGTGATGGACATATTATCTGCACGTTTTTCTGGTCTTTTTGCATTTAATCTGCATTGTCCTCATGTTGTCCTCATGTTGTCCTCATGTTGTCCTCATGTTGTCCTCATGTTGTCTTCATGTTGTCCTAATGTTGTCCTCATGTTGTCCTCATGTTGTCCTCATGTTGTCCTCATGTTGTCTTCATGTTGTCCTAATGTTGTCTTCATATTGTCCTCATGTTGTCTTCATGTTGTCTTCATGTTGTCCTCATGTTGTCTTCATATTGTCCTTATGTTGTCCCCATGTTGCCCTCTTGTTGTCCTCATGTTGTCTTCATGTTGTCCCCATGTTGCCCTCTTGTTGTCCTCATGTTGTCTTCATGTTGTCCTTATGTTGTCCCCATGTTGCCCTCTTGTTGTCCTCATGTTGTCCTCATGTTGTCTTCATGTTGTCTTCATGTTGTCCTTATGTTGCCCTCATGTTGTCCCCATGTTGCCCTCTTGTTGTCTTCATGTTGTCTTCATGTTGTCCCCATGTTGCCCTCATGTTGTCCTCATGTTGTCTTCATGTTGTCCTCATGTTGTCCACATGTTGTCTTCATGTTGTCTTCATGTTGCCCTCATGTTGTCTTCATGTTGTCTTTATGTTGTCCCCATGTTGCCCTCATGTTGTCCTCATGTTGTCTTTATGTTGTCTTTATGTTGTCTTCATGTTGCCCTCTTGTTGTTTTCATGTTGTCTTCATGTTGTCTTCATGTTGCCCTCATGTTGTCTTCATGTTGTCTTTATGTTGTCCCCATGTTGTCCCCATGTTGTCCTATATCAATGTTCTTTTTAATTCCCCAAAATAACATGATTGATTCCACCCAACGCTCTTTGCCAAGTACAAATCTCTACTTTCATTAATTTTGGGGCGTCTTATTCCATTTTATAGCATTGTAAAACAAATGGAAGTGTTTTTGAAATAGTATTGAGTAAAAGTTGACATATTCCAGTCTGTGATTATCATCAACATCCATTCCTTTAATTTTAGTCTCAATAATTCCTAATTTCTGCTTTTCTAACTCAAACATTAGGTATAATTTCCTATAAATGAGGTTTATTGACCATAAATTCCAAAAATAACTGTAAAACTAAAGTTAATAAGTTAGTGTTACGTAGTGTTGAAAACGTCAAAAAAGTGACAAACGTTGAAAAAAAAGCATCAAAAGTTTTGAAAAAGGGACGAAAACGTAAGCTAAAGTTACAAAAAGATGGCATTATTAGTGGGGTAATTTACGGGATACACACTTGGCTCCATTAATTCAATTCAATTCAATTTTCAATTCAATTTTATTGATAGTATCAATTCAAAACAAGAGTTATCTGAAGACCCTTTACAGATAGACCAGGTCTAGACCATAGTCCAGAATTTACAAGGACCCAACAGGTCTAGTAGTTTCCTCCAGAGCAAGCAACAGGGCCACAGTGGAGAGGAAAAACTTCCTTTTGGGAAGAAACCTGGGACAGACGCAGACCCAGGCCCAGGCCCAGACCCAGGCCCAGACCCAGACCCAGGCCCAGACCCAGGCCCAGGCCCAGACCCAGACCCAGACCCAGGCCCAGGCCCAGGCCCA
>NC_048422.1:23951610-23953435 GCF_013103735.1 Etheostoma cragini | reverse complement strand
CCCCCCCCCCCAGCACCTGGCGTAACCGGTTCTTATCTCTAGACCAGCGCTACGTTGGTGCTGAGTTGGAACCCGTGTTCTTGGCCCAGAGTCAGGTTTATTTTGTGTGGAAAAGCAAAGAACCGGTTCGATATTTGGGCCTGACTCCAAACCAGCACCAGAACCGCCTTGGTGGAAAAGACATAACACAGGTCCAGGAGTACCACCATGTTTGCCTTGGCGTGGGCCGTGTTCACACAGCTCCGTCTGCACGGCGCTTTAAACCTCTGTGTGCATTTGGCACTACTGACAGGGAACCAGGACCAAGCCCCTGTGTTCAGGGGTCCTGTAGAGAACCATATGTGCTTTTGCGGTTGTCTACAGTCTCCACAAAGACTCCTTTAAGTGCACATCCTTAGATGCACGTGCGTCTGTGGTCATGTGCACCTCCGGCCGTGCGCGCCGCCCTAAAGGAAACGTGTAGAGTGTCTTACCATGGTGAGCGTCATGCGGTCGATCTCATGTTTGTCTTTGGTCTTGTGCTGTCTGAAGGGACTGTGCCTGAAGAGAGAAAGACAGAAAGAAGACGGTGACACACTGACCGACACCACTGGAGAAAGGAACTCAGATCCAGGGCTGCAACTAACGAGTAGATCAGAATAGAATATACTGATATACAACATTTATATACATATATAAACACATATAAATACTGTCGTCGTGCAGAAAATACTGAGAAATGTGGATCAGGCAGCTTGTGTTAGGTTCAAAGACCTGAAAATAACGCACGGACACGGACTTGCCTTTTGCGACTTTGCAAAGGGGGGAAAGTGCCGTATTCGTATTATATTATATAAGTAGTCAGCAGTCTTTATCCGGCCCTCTCATCCCCTGCTCGGCCGTTTTATTAAGACGGTGTGCACAGAAAACTGATTTACATAATGGGAGTAGATATAGTTGTTTAACATAAATGCAGGCTAAAACATCATTGTTTTACATAAAATACACACACACACACACACACACACACACACACACATATTATTCAACACGTCGACTTCTGGAAAGAAGAAAGTAAAATGACAATGAGACTTGAATGTAAAAAACACCTTAAACTGAATGTTTAAGACACACCCGTGTCTTAACACACGGATCCAGACATCAATGGAAAGATGCGTCAGTCTCAAACACACACACACACACACACACACACACACACACACACACACACACACCTTTCTTTTTCTTCTCACTCGGACCAACGCACACACACACACACACACGTTATTCTACCTTTCACCTGATTCCTGACCTGCTGGGCGCGGACCTCTGGCATTTACACACTCCAGATCAAACACACACACACACACACACACACCCATAGATGTACACACACATACAGGCGCGCACACACACACACACACACACACACACACACACACACACACACACACACTAACACACACACACACACACACACACAAGATCAAACACACGTCCAGCAGCGCTGAGAGGGCGGAGAGCGTAATCAGAGAGATTGAACACAGAGTGGCAGCCGAGGGTTTGAAAGCAGACAGGAAGTAACGTGTAAAAGGAGAAGAAGAAGAAGAAAAAGAAGAAGAAGAGACGGGAGGAGTGGTTGTTACCCTCGGAGGAGTTTGAAGAGCATGCATCCTAAAGAGAACCAGTCGGCACTGCTGTCGTACGCCGTCCCCTTCTGAAGAACCTCCGGAGCCATGTAGCCATGAGTGCCCCTGTAAACACACAAGACCAGTATTAGGGACCACTAAGGTCTATATAAAGAGACTTCAGATACAGTATTAGGGACCACTAAGGTCTATATAAA
>NC_048422.1:23946377-23951510 GCF_013103735.1 Etheostoma cragini | reverse complement strand
CCAAAAAAAATGGACCAGATCAGAAGATGGGCAAGGCGAGAGGGGGGTGGGGGGTGGGGGGGGGTCTCTGGCTCACCCAGGAAGAGCATGCTCCCCCATGTAGGCTGAGTCCTCGGCAGGTTCGAGTCCGACCTGCGGCCCTTTGCTGCGTGTCGTCCCCTCTCTTTCTCTCCCCCCTTTCCTTTCTATCAACTGTCACTAGTGAATAAAAGGGAAAAGCCCCCCCAAAAAAACACCCTGCACCCTGTGCAGAAAATAGATAATGGGGCATTGAGGCCGAGCTGAGAGACTCTCAGATCACTTCCTGCCGCAAAACTGTCAGTTGTGACATTTTAAAATCCCAGACAGCGAGGCTGTTTATTATCCGGCCTCTGCATTATAAAGGACTCGGCTGCACTAAAGGTCCTGGTGGGAATAAAACAACCTTTTAACCCTTTGAAGCAGGGCAAGGTTTCCACTTCCTTTGTTTACAGGGTAATGGCATGGTAACGGCCACGTGACAAACACGCAGCGTCCCGATCCGTTATGAATGGCGCTGGTCTGTCGACACACTGCAGGGGCGGCCAAGAAGAATATCAAATATAAGAAAATATTAACAAGGTAATTAGTAACTCTACAGGGCCTGGGGCTCTCTACCGGGGCCTGGAGCCCTCTACCAGGGCCTGGAGCTCTCTACCGGGGCCTGGAGCTCTCTACCGGGACCTGGAGCTCTCTACCGGGACCTGGAGCTCTCTACCGGGACCTGGAGCTCTCTACCGGGACCTGGAGCGCTCTACCGGGGCCTGGAGCTCTCTACCGGGGCCTGGAGCTCTCTACCGGGGCCTGGAGCTCTCTACCGGGACCTGGAGCTCTCTACCGGGGCCTGGAGCTCTCTACTGGGGCCTGGAGCGCTCTACTGGGGCCTGGAGCTCTCTACCGGGGCCTGGAGCTCTCTACTGGGACCTGGAGCGCTCTACCGGGGCCTGGAGCTCTCTACCGGGGCCTGGAGCTCTCTACCGGGGCCTGGAGCTCTCTACCGGGGCCTGGAGCGCTCTACCGGGGCCTGGAGAGGGGAAATGGACTACAGCGCTACTAAACGCCTCCAAGACAAAGACAGCAGGGACGCTGGGGACACAGAAGACACACTCACCCCGTCTTTGAGTGTTTGTAACTGTTTTAGCCACTTCTCAGTCAGTGTGGCGTCGGGGCAGACAGACAGACAGACAGTCAGACAGACAGACAGGCAGAAACAGACAGACAGACAGGCAGACAGTCAGACAGACAGACAGACAGACAGACAGAAACAGACAGACAGACAGACAGACAGACAGTCAGTCAGACAGACAGACAGACAGACAGGCAGACAGACAGGCAGACAGACAGGCAGACAGACAGACAGACAGACAGACAGACAGACAGAAACAGACAGACAGACAGGCAGACAGACAGACAGACAGTCAGACAGACAGACAGACAGACAGACAGAGAGGCAGACAGACAGACAGACAGTCAGACAGACAGACAGACAGACAGACAGTCAGACAGACAGACAGACAGACAGACAGTCAGTCAGTCAGTCAGACAGAGACAGACAGTCAGTCAGACAGACAGAGACAGACAGTCAGACAGACAGACAGACAGACAGACAGACAGTCAGACAGACAGACAGACAGTCAGTCAGACAGACAGACAGACAGACAGTCAGTCAGTCAGTCAGTCAGACAGACAGACAGACAGACAGACAGACAGTCAGTCAGACAGTCAGTCAGACAGTCAGACAGACAGGCAGGCAGAGACAGACAGACAGACAGTCAGACAGACAGACAGACAGACAGACAGTCAGTCAGACAGGCAGGCAGAGACAGACAGACAGTCAGACAGACAGACAGTCAGTCAGACAGACAGACAGACAGTCAGACAGACAGACAGAGACAGACACGGACAACTAGCAGAGCGTCCTCTCTTGACTTCGGCTATTACAGGAAATGAAAACTAAAATAAGATTTTTTAAGATGGAAATCCTTATTTGAATCACTTCCTTTCATTGGAAAGATATGTTTGCCGAGTGTTTTGTTGTTGTTGTTGGTTTGTCTTGCCTGTGCTAACATGCACATGTTGTTATTTGTCCTTTAACGTGTTCAGAAGACAGTAAGAGCATGGATGTGTGTGCTGTGCGGGGGGGACTGACCCGTGACTCGCCCTCCCCCCTCCACTCCACCCGGTTGGGGAACAGGTAGAAGTACCGGCGCTGCCACTGGGTCAGGAACGGGTTCCCCAGCTTCAGCATGTAGCCGTGCATGATGCAGTCCTTTCCGAAGGCGTAGTCTGATCAACACACACACACACACACACACACACACACACACACACACACACACACACACGGTTAGAACACCCTGCAGGGATATTATAGATGGATGGGTGGATGGATGGATAGATAGATAGATAGATAGATAGATAGATAGATAGATAAACAGATAGGTAGATGGATGGGTAGATAGATGGATAGATAGATAAACAGATAGGTAGATGGATGGGTAGATAGACAGATAGATGGATGGAGAGATAGATAGATAGATGGATGGATGGATGAATAGATGGATGGATAGATAGATGGATAGATAGATAGATGGATAGGTGGATGGATGGATAGATAGATAGATAGATAGGTGGATGGATGGATAGGTAGATAGATAGATAGACAGACAGTTAGATAGACAGATAGATAGATGAATAAACAGATAGATGGATGGATGAATAGATAGATAGATGGATGGATGAATAGATAGATATTATATCCAGCGGTTGTGCTTACCCTCCTCGTGGCCCAGCTGCTTGTTCTTGGCCCTCTTGCGGGCCTCGTTCTTGTCCGTGTCCGAGTTGACCGCCTCGTAGACCGTCTCCGCCACCTCCTGCTGCCAGCGCTCCGAGATCACCAGGGGGAAGTTCTTATACAGCTCCTGGTCGCTGTCCAGCAGCTGTGGCACGCACACACACACACACACACACATACACACACACACACACACACACACACAGTCAAGAACACATACGCAGAGAGATGGTGCAGCTTTGGCGGTTTTGAGTCACGCCACAGTTCCCCCTTAAACAGTCAGTGGAGCGCCCCAAATAAATACTCACTCACACCGACATGAGCACAGAGGGAAAACCATTCCCCTTACTGTAAAGGTGTAGTTCTTGTTGGAAAGGTGGAAAGATGTTTGGAGGGCACAGCGCGGGTAAGGGAGTCCCGATCAGGGTTCCTGGGGCCGATCACCGACTGCTGGAAGCAGCATTGGTTGATACCGATCACCGGGTCTATTTGAAGCTTATTTATCATGTCATATATTTAACATATATTCATTTTAATAGTCTTAACAACAATGTATATATGTAGTAAAGTTAAGATGTACTGTGAATTGTCAACTGATGACTTTTAATGACAAGAAACGTTCAACGTTCTACTTCCTCTCTTAGACCTTAAACACCTTAAACACCTCAGAGCTTCACAAATAAGCCTCATTTCGACTTAAATTACAAACCAAACGGTCACTGTTAGTTCACACAAACTTAAAGTGAACTTAAACGTAAAGCGCATATGTTGGGATGTCAAAATAAAAAGGCATGAGGTGGAGAGTGTTTCAGGCTCGTCCTGGTGTAATGAACGGAAAATAGAAGCCATGACATAACAATCACACATGGACAATATATCTGTAATTGTTTGGCTTTTTGTCCCAAGTCAAAATCTAAAAAATGGCCTTTCGATCACTGCAGACATTTTTTCTGTCGGAGTAACAATTTTTCTCACAAGTCGATCGCATCGGCCTTCACGGAGACGGCCGGTCAGACTATTTAAAGCCTTTATCGGCCGATAACGATCACTGACCGATGGATCGGAGCTCCCTTAAAGATTAAAAAAAGATGTAGAGCGCCAACATGTTGCAGACGCACTCCATGCCCCAGCCTCCGAGGGTCGGACCGTAGCCTAAATCAAAAAGAAATGGCACGTAGGCGTCGAACACAGCATCGGTGTTGACACTAGTTCTCCTGTTTAGTCTATTCTTCATGAGACTAGATTTCATAACATGCCAATATAACCACAGAACATATTTGAGTTTTCTTTCTGCAAATATTCCCCTCAGTTGAATTTTACGATAGCAGTGCAATAAATGCTTCATGAAGGTAATAATAAAATATTTAGGAGGCTGTTGATTTAAAGATGATTTTAGATGTAGTTTGTGCAGCTCCGTCTGTCTCCCGGAGGAACAGAGAGCTCAGCGCAGTAATCTTCAGTCTCGTTCTTGTCTTTTTTTTTAGAGAGAAACAATCATTTAGTCCGGACTGGATTAACGTCAGGGGAGCGCGGCGCCTCGCGGCATCGTTACTCCCGTTGATGACGAGCGGAGCACGCACTCCCGCCTTTTTATTACTCCGCACCGGCGTGTCAGAGGATGAATAACTGTTAACCGCCGTTGCATTAACGTTAATGAGGGAGGAATCACGGGAGGAAAACAAATGTATTTTTTGCTTTGCGTGCCCCGACGGCCGCTGCTTTGTGAGTCTACAGCTCTACCTTTAGCCAAAGTAATGTCCACATGATTGTGGAAGTACAAACTCCAGCCGCTCTGCACTTAGTGAGAGGAAAAAAAAAAAAAGTATGGGGTCCTTTGTGTGTTAATGGGTTTCTGAGAGTCTTTGTGAGGAGCACTAACCACAGTGAGCGAGAGTTCACAGGGAGAACATCATGTTCTTGTACCTGATAATTTCAGTATTTTGTCAACCTGGACCCTGCTTTCTTATGCATTGGTGTTTAAGTGACTGATGTGAACAACAATTTCTATAACTGGGCTGCAATGTGGCCCTACAGGAGAGATGTTCAGCGTCAGTTTGCGTCCATTAAAAGTTCTGTTGTTGCTGCTGACGGACTCAGATTATTATTTTAAGTGTCTGAAAACATTATGGAGAGGATCCTTACAGAGATAAACCTTTTTACTAAAGAGTACGATCCTGTCTGTTTAACTAGAAACAGCTCTGAAATCACCATCACCAAACCCACCAGACCCCATTTGAATAATGAGTACTTTTAGCATGTATAGAGCAGCATATCTCCACCAGACTCCATGTAAATAATCACTACTTTTAGTGTGTATAGAG
>NC_048422.1:23943230-23944419 GCF_013103735.1 Etheostoma cragini | reverse complement strand
TTCTCCTAAACCCAACCGTCATGTTCTTCTTCTCCTAAACCCAACCGTCATGTTCTTCTTCTCCTAAACCCAACCGTCCCGTTCTTGTCCTGAGTGTCACCTTAATGTACCTTTTATGAGCCCACCCACCATCTTTTCCTCCAGTCTGGTTAACTGCCTTTGAATCTGGGTCAGAGAGTTGAACCCCCCCCGCCCCCCCCCCAGCACCACAGATAGCCGACTGGTTGTGTCTGTCCTTGTAAACAACTCCTCAGCTAATTTCCACAGGGCGACACCACAAACCCTCTGCAACCAACGATTGTTTTCAGCGTCTGTCGATAAACTTTCCGGATGAATGGATTAATAGTTTGGTCCGTAAAAATAAAAACAAAATCTGTATCAAAAGCCCGAGATGACGTCCTCAAATGTCTTGTTTTTGTCCACAACTCAAAGACATTCAGTTTCCTGTCACGGAGGAAAGAAGAAACTAGAACATAGTCACATTTAAAAGGCTGACATCACAAACGTTTTGACTCAAAAAGGCCTCAAATCCATTAATCAATTAGCAAAAATACTTAGTTTAGCTGTTGGTTTAACAGTTGAAGACAAATTCTTTTTTCAGCTTTGACTTTTAAATTGAGTCAGTCGACCCCCGATTTCTCCAAATCCTGAATCAGCAACAGATCTCACACATGAAAGGACACATTTATGACCCATGAGAAGTGTCTAAAAATGTCCTCTAATGAGCCACTAGAGACAGAAACCATTTTAAAAAATCAAGTCAACTAGAGCAGCAAAGATGAATCAATCAAATGAATCCATTTATCAGTATAGGTCATTTTTGAGTTAAAAAAAAGAGCAAAACTTCTGATTCCAGCTTGTTAAATATGAATATTGTTCTAGTTTCTTCTCTCCTCTGTGACAGTAAACTGAATATCTTCGAGTTGTGGACACAACAAGACGTCATCCTTGTTCCGTTTCACCATTTTCTGACATTTCAGAGACTAAGTCAACTATTCCATTCAGCCAGAAAATAATCCACAGATCGATCGACGATGACAACGATCGTTAGTGAAGCCGACTGTATCTGAGCTGGTGTTGAATTCTGTCTGAAGACAAAGTTAAATCACAAATCACAGTCCGGCTTTTACAGCACACAGGGCCTCGTCAGGGCCTCTCTCTCTCTCTCTCTCTCTCTCTCTCTCTCTCT
>NC_048422.1:23940665-23943130 GCF_013103735.1 Etheostoma cragini | reverse complement strand
TATAGGAAAAAAAAAAGAAAAATCAACAAAAAAAAAAAAATCAAAGTATATATAAATATATGTGTATATGAAATGACAAAAAAATGCTCTAGGTTTATTTAAAAAAAATAAAAAAAAATTGTAATGTAGGAAATCAAAATGAACTTGTTTCCGGGGGGAGGTTATTTTATTTTTTTGTTTTTTTTAATGTGAGTTTAATTGTTTGTGGTGAAGACTTCAGCTCAAAATCTTGCACATAAAAGACTTTAGATATTGTACCTGCGAGTTCCAGATGATTATTTTTGTTTGAATACAGGACTCTTTGCTCTTTCATATTTATTGTGTGCGCGGGGGGGGTGCACCCCCCCCCACGTTTTGAGCTCTCCCCCGAGAGCTCGCTGTAGAAGAACCCTCCGGTCTACATCATCAGAAACTGTTTTAATGAGTTTTATTTTAGGTTTTTTTGTTGTTGCATATGCCACAGACAGATACAAATACTACTGGCTTTTGGGTTATTATTGCCATTAAGGATAATACTGATATATAATTGATAATATTATTCGATGATTCTTATTAAATTTATTTTGTTTCAATGATTTTTTTGGGTTGTTTTTATGGAGACAGGTAGGACGTTGCGTGTTGGACTGCTTGTAAAAACAGTTCATGAATAAAAATTCCTTTTTCCGTGTTGCTTCCTGTCACGTTTGCCTTGCTTTTGCCAACTTGTATTTCAAATGTCGGATCATATTTTTACACTTTTTTTTTACTGTAAGGTGTGTTTACATGAGACGTTTTTTTTTGGAAAGTTGTTGGTATTTGATGCCGGTTGGGTTTTATGGTGTTAAATCTTTCTCTGGTCTGAAATTGGTTACAACCCCATGTACATTTACTCCTTACCTCGTCCTCTACGTCCACTTAAGTACAAACCTGAGAAATTTAAAAAAAAAAGTATTTAATAAGTCTTAAAGTCTGAAAATGTCTTGAAGTCTGTAAAAAGTCTTTAAAAAGTCCTTTTAAAGTTCTTTAAAAAATCTTTAAAAAGTCCTTTTAAAGTTCTTTAAAAAATCTTTAAAAAGTCTTAAAGTCTGTAAAAAGTCTTTAAAAGTCTGTAAAAAGTCTTACATTTTTTTAAAAGTCTAAGTCTGTAAAAAGTCTTACAAAGTTTTAAGAAAACTTTAAAAAGTCTTAAATTTTTTCTTTTTTAAATTTTTTAAAAAGTCTTGAAGTCTTTAAAAAGTCCTTTTAAAGTTCTTTAAAAAATCCTTAAAAAGTCTTAAAGTCTGTAAAAAGTCTTTAAAAAGTCTTACATTTTTTAAAAAGTCTAAGTCTGTAAAAAGTCTTACATTTTTTTAAAAGTCTAAGTCTGTAAAAAGTCTTACAAAGACTTAAGAAAACTTTAAAAAGTCTTACATTTTTCTTTTTTAAATTTTTTAAAAAGTCTTACAAAGTCTTAAGAAGTCTTTAAAAAGTCCTTTTAAAGTTCTTTAAAAAATCTTTAAAAAGTCTTAAAGTCTGTAAAAAGTCTTAAAGTCTTTAAAAAGTCTTACATTTTTTTAAAAGTCTAAGTCTGTAAAAAGTCTTACAAAGTCTTAAGAAAACTTTAAAAAGTCTTACTTTTTTTTTTTTTAAAGTCTTACAAAGTCTTAAAAAATCTTTAAAAAGTCTTACAAAGTCTTAAGAAGTCTTTAAAAAGTCCTTTTAAAGTTCTTTAAAAAATCTTTAAAAAGACTTAAAGTCTGTAAATAGTCTTTAAAAAGTCTTACATTTCTTTAAAAGTCTAAGTCTGTAAAAAGTCTTACAAAGTCTTAAAAAATCTTTAAAAAGTCTTACAAAGTCTTAAGAAGTCTTTAAAAAGTCCTTTTAAAGTTCTTTAAAAAATCTTTAAAAAGTCCCAAAGTCTGTAAAAAGTCTTAAAGATTAACGTTATTATTCAAGTATTGTGTCCAGATCAGAAATAAAATAATCTATAATTTCTGGGTTTTTTAATAACAAAAAGTTATTAAAAAGTGACAAATGTTTCAAAAAGCATCAAAAAACATATTGGAGGTAAAAAAGATGTTAATTTGCAATTTTGCCCCGGAAGGACAAGTTCACAGTCTCCGAAAAAGACAACACAAGGGTTAAACACAAGTGACAAACATTGAAAGAAGTGTTTGAAAAAAGGGACAAAAATTTAAGAAAAAGTTAAAAACATCGCTAAAAAAGTGTTGACTTTCAGTTTTTTTTAATTTTGACGGGAAGACAACACGAGGATTAACCTGCGAGCTTTTCCCAAAATCATGACGTTAAAATCCAAATCTGAGTCTTCCGACCAGTGAAGAAGTTGAGGGGAGTTCTGGGTATTTCCTCGAATCGTCCAGATGTTTGCAGATGATGTTGTTTTGTTCCGTTGCTCAAATTTGACCCGTTAATGGAGGATCCGGCGAACACCTACAGGTTTCCATCAGCAACCAGCATCCAAGGGTGGAGCAACACCACCCCCCCCC
>NC_048422.1:23938390-23940655 GCF_013103735.1 Etheostoma cragini | reverse complement strand
CCCCCATCCCCTCACCCCCACCCCGTGAGGAGAGTAAGTGTAAAGTGGTGAGTCAGGTTTTTATTCATCGCTAAATTCACAGTTAAAGTGCTTATAATATGAAAAAAAATCACTTTTTATGTGGATTTGGGGTGACGTTTTGTGTCTCTGGTGCTTCTTGGAAAAACCCATCTATGGTCTTTTGAGTGAGACACGTACAGGTTTCTGAGTGTCCTCTGATCCTGTTTCTGAGTGTCCTCTGTCCTCCGTCTCCGGATGAGCTGGTCAAAATCGGCAGGACCGCCTAAGTCATCGGAAACATTTGGTGTGTAAGTGCGCTGACTTTAGCTAATACCACGTCAGCTAGCTGTTTCTCCAGCTTTGGTACGTCCAAGGCAGGATCAGCTGGGAGATTTCTTCTAGACCAGGGACACAACAGGGACAGGAAGTAGAACAGGGACAGGAAGTAGAACAGGGACAGGAAGTTCTTTTTGGAGATTATGGTCAACTAGTGGCTGTTGGAGCAGTGTTTTCCTTTGAGAACAAGGTGGCTAACCGCTAGCTTCTAGCTAGTAGCTACCGAGCTACTGAGCATGTGCGACTCCCAACAAAGATAGGATAGAAGTGAGATGTCTCACTCTGTAGCTAAAACTAGTGAGATGTCTCACTCTGGAGATAAAACTAGAGAGATGTCTCACTCTGGACATAAAACTAGAGAGATGTCTCACTCTGAAGATAAAACTAGAGAGATGTCTCACTCTGGGGATAAAACTAGTGAGATGTCTCACTCTGGAGATAAAACTAGAGAGATGTCTAACTCTGGACATAAAACTAGAGAGATGTCTCACTCTGGACATAAAACTAGGAGATGTCTCACTCTGGAGATAAAACTAGTGAGATGTCTCACTCTGGAGATAAAACTAGAGAGATGTCTCACTCTGGACATAAAACTAGTACGATGTCTCACTCTGGAGATAAAACTAGTACGATGTCTCACTCTGGAGCTCAAACTAACAGAGTTTGCACACCGCCCGCAGGTGTGCAAACTAACCTTAAAAGTAAAAATAAGAAGACGTATACAACGAGGAAAATAAGAGCAGCATGATTCACGCAACACGCTAGCATGTCGGACGCGTTTTCAGGCAAACATAGAACACGAAAAGACGTTCAGATGTCACTGTGACAGGAAGACATTTAGGGAATTTCAGTTGGACTCTTCTTGCAAAAGAGATTTTTAATCTCAATGGCTAGTACCTGGTTAAATAAACGATAAATCAAATCAAATAAAAACAACAACATGGACTTCATTATCTCAGGAAAGGGACGAGGCAGCTCCACAAGGTTCCTGGTGGAGAAAAACCCGATCAGGGTGCAGATGTCTCCTCACACCTGCAGACTCACCTTCACTGGAAACCACTTGGTTTCAACCAAAGAATCAGATAAGTGATTATCTGAGTCTTATGTCAGAACTTCCTCCCCCCACTTTCATCTTTTCAGGAAGACTAATGAATGAAACTGTCAGGAGATGAACTATATCCGTCCAGGCGGGAGGATTAAAGTCTTTAAATAAAAAATTTTAAAAAAAGGGGGGCGTGACTTTAGCTCCGTAATCCTGCAAACAACACGGGACACTTTGTTAATCTGGATCCGGGGAGTTGTAAAGAAACCACTTCACTGAGTAAAAGGCTTTTGTGTGGCGAGAGAGCAGCTGCAGGAAGTTGTTTTTGTGTTAACCCTCGTGTTGTCTTCACGTCGAAATGGAAAAATCAACACTTTTGTAGACGCTTTGTAATTTTTCTCACGTTTTTGTCCCTTTTTTTAAGCCCTTTTTTCAATGTTTGTCACTTTTTTTGACGTTTACAACACTACGTAACACTAACTTATTAACTTGTTTTACAGTTATTTTTTTGAATTTATGGTCAATAAACCCCATTTATAGGAAATTATACCTAATGTTTGAGTTAGAAAAGCAGAAATTAGGAATTATTGAGACTAAAATTAAAGGAATGGATGTTGATGATAATCACAGACTGGAATATGTCAACTTTTACTCAATACTATTTCAAAAACACTTCCATTTGTTTTACAATGCTATAAAATTGAATAAGACGCCCCAAAATTAATGAAAGTAGAGATTTGTACTTGGCAAAGAGCGTTGGGTGGAATCAATCATGTTATTTTGGGGACTTAAAAAGGACATTGATATAGGACAACATGGGGACAACATGAAGACAACATGAAGACAACATGAGGACAACATGGGGACAACATGAGGACAACATGAAG
>NC_048422.1:23936754-23938290 GCF_013103735.1 Etheostoma cragini | reverse complement strand
GTTGTCCTCATGTTGTCCTATATCAATGTTCTTTTTAATTCCCCAAAATAACATGATTGATTCCACCCAACGCTCTTTACCAAGGACAAATCTCTACTTTCATTAATTTTGGGGCGTCTTATTCAATTTTATAGCATTGTTAAACAAATCAAAGTGTTTAAAAATGGTATTGAGTAAAAGTTAATGGCATTACACACCGGCCTGAATTACACACACATGCTAAGGACCTATACATGCACTAATGGAGAGATGTCAGGGGGGGGGGGGGGCTGCCCACGGAAAAGCACCCCGAGGAGTTGGGGATTCAGTGCCTTGCTCAAGAGCTCCTTAGCAGTGCCCAGAAGGTAAACCTCTCCAGCTACCAGTCCACCACCCTACTTTGGATCGATCGATCTAGCTATCTATTTATCTATTTAGCTATAGTAACTATCTATCTATCTATCAGACTATTGTTATCCAAATCTTTATTCTTCAACTTCCTTTGTTAACCTCTAAGTAATGCACATGTGGAGCTACAAATAACATTGAAATATCAACATTTTCATCTCTTGAAGCACATGATGGGACTTCTTCAACTTTCCCCCAGTTATTTACACTTTTTAAAAAAATTAAGTTATTTCAAGTTTGTATTTTACATTGAAGTCAATAGAGCAATCTACAAATACTCTTCAGGCTTCTTACTAAATGCTACTCCTCCCGCGTACTTCTACCTACAGACGACATTCAAACTTTAAAGTGTTCGCAAACCCTCTAGCTGTTAGAGAATGATTTGGCTTCATGATATCTTATACAGTTTTTGTGTCATCACTGTTTGGGATTCGTGTTTCATTCAGGCTTTTTCAACGCCTATAATAGAGTGTATAGCCTATTGCATGATTTAGAGTGGGTGATGTTTAGCTTTAGCAATTAAGCTTTTCAGCATTTAGAAGCATTTTCTGCAGGAAATGCATCTTCTAGTTTTACCTTTAATGACCACTGACTAGCAAAGAAAACTACAACCATGAATGCTGGTTGGATATGGATAATGGATATTTTAAAACGGACCTTTATGAAACAAAATTCTCTTATTTTACAAAAATAGCTCACCGAAATGTGTGTCTGAAAAGATTTCATGCAGGAAAAAACTTTTTTTTTTTTGGACCATTTTATTATTTTTTTGGCGCTATTATATATGATGGCTAATGAACTTGTTTTGAAGCGAAAATATGTTTTGCATGTGCCCTTTAAGTTTTCAGTTAGGGGCTACAGTGCTCCTAGTTATAAAATCAGTTTTCACAGCAATGCTTGTGAAAATGTACTTTTCTTGTTGACTGAACCAAAGTAATGAACAATGACGAAATTTCACACACAGCTTCATGCCACAGATGCAGGTGACAGCATGCAGATTAAAAAAATACACAACTTAAACCCGTGCACTAAATATGCAGGATGACTAACACACTGATCACAGCAGCAGGCCGCAATGATACAGGGTTAGAACAGAGGGTCCACTCACACACACACACACACACACACACACACACACACACACACACA
>NC_048422.1:23934464-23936654 GCF_013103735.1 Etheostoma cragini | reverse complement strand
CTGCCTGTATTTTACAGGATGCACTACAAAATCCTGGTACTGACTTTTAGAGCTCTTCATGGACAGGCACCAGACTACCTCAAGAACCTCATTCAGCCTTATGTTTCCACTAGGAACCTCCGGTCGTCTAATTTGAACTTGCTGATAGTTCCTAGGACCCATTTTAAGACCCGAGGAGACAGATCTTTTAAAGCTGTGGCGCCTCGCCTCTGGAATGAGCTACCTTGTACCATTCGTTCTCTCGTTTGTATACTAGACACTTTTAGGAAACAACTAAAGACCCACTTTTTTAAACTTGTTTTTTAGTTCAATACTGTGTTTTACTGTATCTGTATGTTGTTTTAATTTATTTTATTTTTATTTTCATTTTATAAACTTGTGCAGCACTTTGTGATCCTGGTCTGTGAAAAGTGCTATAGAAATAATGTTTACTTACTTACTTACCTTTACTTCCGGGACCCTCTCGTGTCCCTCGGGTCAAACTGACCCGGGACTTATTTGGGGTTTTAACCCTTGTGCTGTCTTCATGTCCACCAGCAATTTTGTGTTTTTCCGAGTAAAATTTTCAACATTTTGACGGGTTTTTTTCTACACTTTTCTCAACGTTTTAGTAGATTTTTTGTTTTGTCACTTTTATTATGTTTTTGTACTTTTTTCTTCCCAACATTTACCAATTTTTTTTTGTTACTACTTTTAACAAGTTTTTGTTACCTTTGGCGATTTTTCCGATTTTGTTTGGTCACTTTTTTCAGTATTTGAAAAAAATGAATAAAAATTGTTGAATTTTTCCTGCGTTATTGAAGCTTTTTCAAACATTTGCCACTTTATCAATGTTCCTTGGTCATAGTTCTGATATACAATTATTTTGTAAACGGGCCAGTTTGACCCTGAGCACAACAGGATTGTTAAAATAATTCTGAAATAAAATTTTACCTTCATAATCTATTAACAAATATTGTCTTTATCTCAATTTCCAACAGCTGAGATAACATATATTTTCAGGGAATGCATCAGTCTCTACTAGCACACAATTAAACATGGAAGTGGGTTTTTTGTCATAACGTTATAATATAAAATGTTAAAAATCCACTTTGGAAACAACATAAGTGTCATGTCCAGAATAATGTTCTGAGTCAGGAATACATGTTTATCTCAGGAAATAAGGAAAGGACGCTGATTTCAGGTAGAAAAACATGGAAATGGGTCAATTTGACTTGAATAACATCCAAGGGTTAAAGCTTTAGTGCGTAACTTTTTCATATTAACCCTTGAGTTGTTCCTTGGGTCAAATCTGACCCTCGACTCACATCGGGGAGTGACAGAAGTACAGGAAAACAGGTTGCCTGGCAATACATCCATGATAAACACCAACGTACTACGACGTAATTTGAATATTTGATAAAAAAAGATTTTTTAAGCTTCTATTTGAATTATAGGTGACTTCCTGAATTTGTTCCAACGGCCCAATCCCTCGCCATAGTGGGATCCGTGTTTTATGCTAACTCACAGTATGTACAGTAGTACAAAGTGAGTATTTCTCAAAATGTTTTCCTTCGTAGCCAAGCAAGCTGAGCGACAACCTGGTGCAGCAGTTCCTCCTCCCGGATCAGACTCCTCCCATCCTGGAGGCGGAGATGTCGCTCCGGGCCGAGCTGCAGACGACCAGCAGCAAGCAGACGGACAGCCGGGCCTCGGGTCCGAGGCAGATCTACTCTCCTGACCCCGGCAACAGACAGGAAGTGACCCCAGAGCCACTGAAGCAGCATCAGGAAGGGAAGTCGGAGAAGAATGTGAAGAAGCAGAAAGAGAAGGAGAGGATGGAGGAGGTGCAACGGGTGGAGAAGAAAGAGGAGAAGGTGGAGGAAAGGATGGAGCCAGAGGGAAGGCCAGCAGACACGACCGTAACAGAGCACCACATGAGAGAGGTACGGGTCTTTGTTCAACAGATGCAATGCATTCTGGTAGCATTACGACTTTTGAGGGATCCCGGACGAGCCCCCACTTATCAAAAAACTGGCTATAGGTGAAATTCAATTTTAATTCAATATAGTATCAATTCATAACAAGAGTTATATCTCGAGACACTGTACAGAGCAGGTTTAGACCGCTCTATATTTACAGATAGAGCAGGTCTAGACCGCTCTATAATTTACAGATAGAGCAGGTCTAGACCGCTCTATAATTTACAGA
>NC_048422.1:23931279-23934364 GCF_013103735.1 Etheostoma cragini | reverse complement strand
TTAGAAATTAAGTGTTAACAAGCAGTTGGACAGGTGTACCTAATAAAGTGGCCGGTGAGTGTATATATATATATATATGGGCGCGCGCTCTACCAAGTGAGGTACCCGGGCGCTGGCTCTGGTTTAATCTCTAACCGTGTGTTGTGTATTTCATAAGCTTATTAAATGGGTTTTTAAGTTAAAATACGTAACCTGAAAATAAACTAAAGCTTTAAAATAAATGTATTGGAGGTAAAAGTACAATATTTGCCTCTAAGATGTAGAGCAGTACAAGTATGAAGTATCAGAAAATGTGAAAAACTGTGTTGGATGCATGTACAGTAGAAGGTCAAAGGTCGGGGGTTGTGTGTAGATCTGATGGGACTGGTCCAGAGCAGTCAGGATCATGGATCGGGAGACACATATTGACTCTAATATGGAACCTGATATAAAGGATGTACAACAGGCTGGAACGATTACTTCAGATTGTGTGTGGATTAGCAGAGGACTCCACAAATCCCCCAACATCAGGTCCTCAATGAGAGATCTCCGGGTTTACACTCCATCCATCCGGCACTTATAACTACAGACGGTGTAATGGGAAAGTTACTGGACCTGCTATGGTCCTGACCTTGAACCTGATAGGGTCCTGATAGGGTCCTGATAGGGTCCTGATCATGATTTCATATATCCTTCTATGATATGTATTATTGTAATTAGTATTCAAATGATTAGTCACAATGCTTTTCAGGTTCTATGACTTTTAACATCCCTTACCTGTGTGTCCTACCTGAAGGAGACCCTTACTCTCAAAGCAGGTCCAGGGTCAGGACCATAGCAGGTCCAGGGTCAGGACCATAGCAGGTCCAGGGTCAGGAGGATAGCAGGTCCAGGGTCAGAACCATAGCAGGTCCAGGGGACCAAGCAGGTCCAGGTTCAGGACCATAGCAGGTCCAGGGTCAGGGCCATAGCAGGTCCAGGGGACCAAGCAGGTCCAGGTTCAGGACCATAGCAGGTCTGGGGTTAGGGCCATAGCAGGTCCAGGGGACCAAGCAGGTCCAGGGTCAGGACCATAGCAGGTCCAGGGTCAGGACGATAGCAGGTCCAGGGTCAGAACCATAGCAGGTCCAGGGTGAGGACCATAGCAGGTCCAGGGGACCAAGCAGGTCCAGGTTCAGGACCATAGCAGGTCCAGGGGACCAAGCAGGTCCAGGTTCAGTACCATAGCAGGTCCTGGGTTAGGGCCATAGCAGGTCCGGGGACAGGACCATATCAGGTCAGGAGTCAGGACCATAGCAGGTCCAGGGTCAGGACCATAGCAGGTCCGATTCAGGACCATAACAGGCCAGGGGTCAGGACCATAGCAGGTCCGGGGACAGGACCATATCAGGTCAGGAGTCAGGACCATAGCAGGTCCAGGGTCAGGACCATAGGAGGTCCAGGGGACCATAGCAGGTCCGGGGTCAGGACCACATCAGGTCCGGTGTCAGGACCACAGCAGGTCCAGGATCAAGAAGAGGATCCAACGTGTCTCTAAGATTAGAAAACGTAATTTCCTCCTCTAGGGAAACAGGAAATAAGACGGGGATGCTATTTAATTTTTTTAATTTTAATTTCGCAAGACGTTGTCACACTGTTACCACGGTAACTCCCCACTTGGTTATTCTCAGCAGGGAATAATTAAATCTCTCCCAAACATTTCCTCTCCAGCTGAACAGAAACGTCTGAATTACTAACAACGGTTAACGGTTGCTGAGCGGGTCATGTCGTTAGGGCGAGGGAGTTTTATACCGTCGCCTGATTGGTTGGTTTTTGTACTCGTTTCAGCCACTCAGCTGAAGCC
Source organism: Etheostoma cragini (assembly GCF_013103735.1). Lineage (NCBI taxonomy): Eukaryota > Metazoa > Chordata > Actinopteri > Perciformes > Percidae > Etheostoma > Etheostoma cragini. The sequence goes on along the minus strand of NC_048422.1, from coordinate 23,932,542 downwards.
AGATGAAGGCACACCCGAACTCCCAGAAGGCCGAGTGAGAGTCCGTCTGCAGACCGACGGCTCGCTGCACGACGTCACGGAGTACGAGATCGAGAAGGTAGAGTTTAGTATTTAGGCAAAAAACAGTTACACAAACAACGTGGTAGAAAAATCAATGGATGTCTGAAGGAGCCGGGTTAGAAAATCCTGCACCATGCTGTCCCCCATTTCCCCCTCTCTTCCTCTGACTGTAATGAACCACAGGTCTAGTCTGGCATGTAAGACCTGCTACACAACAAAAGGTGGCCTCCTGTCTCCTGCCCCCCCCGGGGTCCTAGTCTAGGCTAGGACCATGCAATGCTGATTAAACTGTGTTGATGTTAGAGTTTCACATTTACGCGACAGACCCTTTTGCTCTGTAACCCAAAACGACCCCCAATAGGGGGCAGAGTTTGAAGGCAGGTCCTTCCTCATTGGACAGCAAAGATGCGCCGCGTGTTGCCATGCCAACGGCGGCCCCAATCAGATTGGATTTGAATGCACCAGGTGAAAAGGAACAGCCTTCCTCAGAGATCCAACGAACGAACGAATGTGATGTTAGCTACGAAATTCTAACGGTAGCTCAGGTGTCTTCCTCTTCCAGTGTCTCCATATATGTTGTTACCCCTTTAATGGACTGGCATCACCCCCCCCTTCTCCTCCGCAGTGCAACCCCTCAGAGCTGGACCTGTGCGAGGATCTCAGCGACCTGCAGAGCGTCAACGAATGCGGAGTCCTGCACAACCTGACCAGTCGAGCTAAAGCCAACCTGCCGCTCACGCACGCCGGGCCCAACCTGGTCAACCTGTGGCCGCCGGTACAGGCTCACAGCAAGGTGAGGGGTCAAGCGCACGGGGGAGTACCGGCTCTCATGGGGGAAAGATCCAGACCCGAAGCTTTAAAGGCCCAGTTAACCCGGTTGGTCAAAGGAGCATTCTGGTTGATTTCCTGCTAGCGTTAGCACCCAGTAGGCTTAAACTGGGCAAGATGTAAACATGTTTTAACCTCCTAACATGTTCAAAATGTCATTTAAAGAGCCACAAAAGGGATTCATTCAGAGTGAACACGGTGAATCTGATGAACACACAGGGTGAAAAGAGAAAATATGGTGTTTTTTCAAAATGAAACCATGGAAACCTATTCTGGTAAAACCTCAAAATACAATTACGAACCTTAAAATGAGCCGAATATTGGCGCTTCAGTTAAAAAAAAGTGGAACCAGATGAAACCGGGTAATGTGAATTC
>NC_048422.1:23930056-23931179 GCF_013103735.1 Etheostoma cragini | reverse complement strand
TGTGTGTGTGTGTGTGTGTGTGTGTGTGTGTGTTTGTGTGTGTGTGTCTCTGTGTGTGTGTGTGTGTGTGTGTCGTCCAGGGCTCTGAGCAGCCAGCAGCTGACCTTGTCCTCGGTGATGGTGGTGGACCCGCCGGGCCTCAGGAACCCGAGACACTCGGACGGGGAGCGAGCGGCCGGCTGGCCCGAACTCTGCCACAACTACCTGCAGGAGAGGCTGCTGGAGCACTACCACACACACACCTTCACACACACACTGGACAGATACACACAGGTGACACAAGAGGGGTGGGATCGTTAACTTCAGTTTTACAGTTATTTTTGGAATGTATGGTCAATAAACCTCATTTATAGGAAATGATATCTAATGTTTGAGTTAGAAAAGCAGAAATTAGGAATTATTGAGACTAAAATTAAAGGAATGGATGTTGATGATAATCACAGACTGGAATATGTCAACTTTTACTCAATACTATTTCAAAAACACTTCCATTTGTTTTACAATGCTATAAAATTTAGTAAGACGCCCCCAAATTAATAAATTAATGAAGAGATTTGTACTTGGCAAAGAGCGTTGGGTCGAATCAATCAATTTATTTTGGGGAATTAAGAAGAACATTGATATAGGACAACATGAGGACAACATGGGGACAACATGTGGGTTAAGGAACTTTTTTTTAAATCTTATGTCTCCTTTGGGCCTCCTTTAAACGAAATTTTTGCTGCACTTTTCCTTCATTTATTCAGTGATATTCATCTGGTTTGTGTGTAAAAACGTTCACCCTGACGTGTTGTGTTGTGTTGTGTTGTGTGTAACAGGAGAAGATCCCAGTGGAGATGGAGTGTCCGGAGAACAGTCCAGCGGAGGTGGTGTCTGCGATCGACCAGCCGCCTCCACAGGTACGCAACTCATCCTCTATTACACCTGCAGTAAAGTCCATACTACGTACGTCTCCATACACCTGGGGACATGAACATGGTGAACATGTTTCTTTATGTCATCTTTTCACCTCATCCAGAAAGTCTCAAAATGTTTTGCATAATTTATGCTTGAAAAACAGCAAAAGCTTAATTTTCTGTGTGTGTGTGTGTGTGTGTGTGTGTGTGTGTGTGTGTGTGTGTGT
>NC_048422.1:23928638-23929956 GCF_013103735.1 Etheostoma cragini | reverse complement strand
TGTCTGTCTGTCTGTCTGTATATGGGGGTTAACAGTAGCACATTTCAAACTAGAAATGAGTCAAGTTAAAGTTTTTTGTTGTTGAAGTTTTTCATCCAATCCCAGTAACGATTGTCCTCTTCATCCGAGACGGAGATGACACGGAGTAAAAATACGGTGGTTCAGTTATGGTTTCTATCTATTTTGGGTGAGGTTAGTAGCTCGGTCCATAGTAGGAGCTGGGTTGGGAACTGGAGGGTCGCTGGTTCAAGTCCCCGTATGGAGTGTAGGATTGGTAGATGGAGAGATGCCAGTTCACCTCCTTCGGCACTGCCAAGTACTCTTGGCACCCCCCCAACCGCTCAGGGCGCTGGTCCAGCCTGCTCTGACACCTCTCCAGTGTGTGTGTGTGTGTGTGTGTGTGTGTGTGTGTGTGTGTGTGTGTGTGTGTGTGTGTGTGTGTGTAGTGATTTCTAACGAGCAGCATTGTAATTCCCCACTGGGGATCAATCGGTCGACAGCACTGCAATCTGTTGCTTCACAACACAAACGTGATAGAAAAAACATTCTGAAATCAACACAAAATCCTCAATTAAAAAATAAAAAATCCTCAAAAAAACATCAACATAAGATGTTAAAAAAATAAATTGGCCCTACATTATTCATTGGCTCTGTAAAGACCTAAATAATTATGATTACTGGTGCATGTGTTGTTAAACAATTCAAGCAATTATTCAGCCGTTAAGTAGATGTATTTAAGTTAAAAGATTATTTTAAAGGAGCATTATAAAAAGACGCCATCGACAAATGTCAAGCAAGTATTTAAATCTCTCAATAAAACCATTATTCTTAAAAACAATATGTGACAACACTGCATGAGTGAGTTTTGCTAAAAAATCACTTTGTGGATCAACTAGTTTTTCTCTTTTTCTGAATGGTGTGATATGAAATAAAGTTGACAATCTGTCACTTTTGGAGATGGAAAAATAAATGCAAAATGAATAAAAAATGACATTTTAATGTCAAATTCAAAATGAGTTGAAAGTGCTCAGATCAGCGAAACATCTCAGCACAGGTTGATCTGATTCCTGCATGTGATGTCTTCCTCAGAGCGGAGGTGAAGAACCTGTTCAGCCCGAAGGTCCCCCTGCCCCCCCTGTGTCGAGGTCTGGGCGGTCTGGACGGCAGCAGCCAGCGCTCTCTGCAGAGGAACGGCACCATCAGGAAAACCCTCAGCGGAGGCATGGCGGCCATACGCAGACACTCCCAATGCATCGCCGTCAAACTCCAGGCAGTAAGGGTCCCAGCACATGATATGGATATTATATGGGATAGGATA
>NC_048422.1:23925629-23928538 GCF_013103735.1 Etheostoma cragini | reverse complement strand
ATGTGATATGAGGATATGATATGGGATGTGGGTCCCCATACAGACCAAAGTATAGTGGTGGACTGGTAGCTGTCATTGGTGGTTGGGGTTAAGGGCCTTGCTCAAGGGCAGCTCAGTGGTGGTAATAAGGGAGAGACAAGCACTGCTCTTTCACTCCCCCCAAATTCTATCTTGCCGGTCTGGGGATTGAACCGGCGACCTCCCGGTCACAAGCTCACGTCTTTCTTCTTCTGTCTTTTGCTCATGCCGCAGAAATGGTATTACCTTGAAACCGGGACTCGCCAATGCCGATACCTGTGTGAACCACCCCTAGTGCATGAAATACCTTATTTGAGAAAGTGTCTCCGGACTCAGTGTCTCTGTCCCTGTCCCTGCAGGACGCCCTGGTGAACCTGATCCGCCGAGCCAGGCCCGTGTTCCTGCAGTGTGTGCTCGCAAAGACCGACGGGGGAGGCTTCGACGTGCCGGCGCTCCGAGTACAGCTGCACGCCACGCAGATCCTGTCGGCCCTGCAGCTCCACCGCACAGGTCGGCACATTCACATCAGGATCAGGATCAGGATCTGGATCTGGATCTGGATCTGAATCTAAAGATTTCATTCATTTAGTCTCTTCATTTGTTTAAACTTGCTGTATCTGCAGATAAAAAAAAGTTTACTCTTATGTTGTTATTCACTGTTATTCGCTCTCTTTCTCTCTGTCTCTCTGTCTCTCTCTATTTCTGTTTCTGTCTCTCTCTCTCTCTCTCTCTCTCTCTCTCTGTCTGTCTGTCTCTCTCTCTCTCTATTTCTGTTTCTGTCTCTCTCTGTCTCTGTCTGTCTCTCTGTCTCTCTCTATTTCTGTTTCTGTCTCTCTCTCTCTCTCTGTCTCTGTCTGTCTCTCTGTCTCTCTCTATTTCTGTTTCTGTCTCTCTCTCTCTCTCTGTCTCTGTCTGTCTCTCTGTCTCTCTCTATTTCTGTTTCTGTCTCTCTCTCTCTCTCTCTGTCTCTCTCTCTCTGTCTCTGTCTGTCTCTCTGTCTCTCTCTATTTCTGTTTCTTTCTCTCTCTCTCTCTCTCTGTCTCTGTCTGTCTCTCTGTCTCTCTCTATTTCTGTTTCTGTCTCTGTCTCTCTCTCTCTCTCTCTCTCTCTCTCTCTCTGTCTGTCTCTCTGTCTCTCTCTCTGTCTCTCAGGTTATCCAGATCACATGTCTTTGAGTGACTTCAGGTGTCACTTCCAGGCGTTGTCTCCTCCGATTATGAAGCGTTACGCGTCGATGTTTGTCAGCCACGATGAGAGAAAGGTCAGCTGACCACAGCAGCTCAATCAGACCCTCAGATGTCCCACTGTCTCAGATCCTCAGGTCAGTATAACGTAAACAAGTGTCCTTCTGTCCTCTCTGTGTCCCAGGCGGTGGAGGAGTTACTGGGCGAGTTGGATCTGGATAAGAAGAGCATCGTGGTGGGCGCCAGCAGGGTGAGAAATGTTCGGACATTATGTTGTCTTTCCTGATACAGATACCTGACGTAACGGCCGATACCGAGCACCGATCCGATACCAGTGTGTTAAAAACACATTTATTCTGTTATGCTTTAACAGCTTTATACTACTAACCCTGCATGGATGAGATAGGATTTCCATCTTTGTTTTCTTTTACAACCCGGTTTGACAGTGAGTCATGACGTTAAAAGAACATAAATGAAGTACTTTAAAGTAGATTTTCTTCTGGGCTATAGCCTCGCTTTGCCAGAAGGTCTGACTTAGCCCGGGAAAACCCTGACTAACTTCTGGCAAATTTGAGATTTGCTCTGTTAGTCCGTCTGGCCAAGCCCATTTCCAATGTTTCCAAAATCAAGGCACCAATCCCAACCGAGGCGAAATTTCTAGCGGCACAGAAGCAATCATTCGGCGGCGGTATAGACTACGTCTGGGCTAAATTGGGCTACTTCTGGGCTAAATTGGGCTACTTTTGGGCTAAATTGGGCTACTACTGGGCTAAATTACGTGCTGTTGGATCGGTGCATGAACTCCAGTACTCGGTCCTAACGATACCAGCATTTTAGGCTAATCAAATCCAACAGCCGGACGTGAATCCATGCTGCTTTGTCTCAGGTGTTCATGAAGCGAGGCGTGCTGGGCTACCTGGAGCAGCAGCGGGACCAGCAGGTTACCGGCTGGCTGATCCATCTGCAGGCCGCCTGCGTGGCACATCTGGCCCGTCAGAGGTACCGCAAACTCAAGGTCAGTGTCTCTACTGTGGCGTGACCGAGCGTCTCATCTGCATGTTTCTGGACGCTAAGCAAGCTGTCCCTCCTTGACCCTCTGAGGATGAATGTGCAATGTCCACGTTTCCCATTTATTGTTTTTGTGAGGTGTTAAAATCAGTCACATCAGTAGCGTGCATGTGGAGGTGTGTAAAAGGTGTGTAGCAACAGGGCTGTTGGTGTCGGCCGAATGGCGAGCTAAAGAAACATCCAGGAAGCTGAGCCTTTTGTTTCCTGTGAGCCACCGTGCCCGGGTGCTCCACATCAGGCGGCATCAGCTAATACCTTAAACACAGTTATGCATCATATGATCCAGCAGACACACGGCCAGCAGAGGGCGTCACACACGGCGTCTAGCTAGCCCGCTCCTTATTTGCACTAAGTTGAGTCCCGGCTACTTTATGCAAATTAGGGCCTTTGAGCCCAATTTGCCGCCTCTCAGACTCAGGTCGATCGAAGACAGATTCATCAGCTGTGGTTTATTCCTCACATAGAATGTTTCCTGAAACACATTTTGGTGAACTATTGAGTTTATTGAGTTTTCCATTTTGTTAACAAAGGAAAAGAAAGCAGAAAAAAAATAAATAAATAAATGAACAAAAGAATGCATAATATGGTGAAATATTTACAAAATCTCAATAGTTCCTAAAGGTGTGTGTGTGTGTGTGT
>NC_048422.1:23924467-23925529 GCF_013103735.1 Etheostoma cragini | reverse complement strand
ACTGACAGACACACAACATTCACAGAACAGACACAGAACAACACACCAACAAACAAACACACATTGCTTATGTTGTTAATGTGTGTGTGTGTGTGTGTGTGTGCGTGCGCAGCTTACAGCCGTGACATCGGAGCTAAGCGACGAGCGTTTCCGTGGCGATGCGGTGGGTCAGGCTCTGGACGTGGAGCGGGTCGAGAGGATCCGACTCGGCAAGGAGAACAAAGACCTGCAGGTACACAAAGAAAAGTAATCTATTACTCCGTCCTCAGTGCTCGAGTCCCGTCAAACTCACTCCATGACACACAGATTGGTTCGTGTCTCCGTCTCACCTGAAATGGTCCTTGCCGACGAACGTCTGTTTTTGTCTCTCACGACGTTAGGCCCGTCTGGACCAGTGCAAGGTCACCATGGAAACCCTGGAGAAGCAGCTGGAGGAGGAGAAGCACAAAGCTCAGGTGGCGGAGGGTCAGCGGGGAGCAGCGACAGGTAGACACCCGGACGCTCTCGTTCACGTGGCTGTTTTCACATTTTGGGGATTTACTCGGAACACATTGTGGAAAAAATATAAGAAATTATTTTTTAAGAAAGATGAGCCTCCCACAAGTATGTTTAAGTATCTAAAAGGTCCCATATTGTGAAAAAAAAATCTATTTTTCTGGGATTTGGGGGTTATTTTGTGTCTCTGGTGCTTCCACACATACACACTTGGAAAAATAACTACACATGCTGTTTTGAGTGAGATCTGGTTTTTTGAATGTCCTCTGTCTTTAGTCTCCGGGTGAGTTGTCTAACACCTGCACGGCTTTCCACGTCTTTCTACGTCAGCAAAACACTGCTCCAACACACACTAGTTGCTCACAATCTCCAAAAGAACTACTTCTCCCTCCAGAGGTGGGACCAGATTTCCAGAAGCACCTTGGTGCCGACCAAAAGTCCTTCTCCATGTCTTCTCCGAACTTGTCCCACACCCGCTGCTTTGCCTCCGTCATGGCGGAGGCTGCAGCTCTTCAGGCCCTTCGGTACCCTTCGGTACCGGTAACTGGATCCCTCTGGGATGACATA
>NC_048422.1:23921816-23924367 GCF_013103735.1 Etheostoma cragini | reverse complement strand
TGAGTAGTTTAACCACATCTTGCTGACAACACTTTAACTTCCATGAGATTTTGAATGGAGAACTTTTATTCCAGTGTGGTGGTGTACTTTTACTTCAGTAAAGGATCTGAACTTCCTCCACCTTTGCTGGTCTCAGAGACAGAGGTCGGTCAGCGGGTTTAAAAATGATCCGTCACCTCTTACAAAGTCACGTCTCCTCACACAGAGAGCGAGCTGGCCATGCAGCTGGAGTGCTGCCAGACGGAGGTGGAGTTTGTCCGCAGACGGCTGAAGCAGACGGAGGAAAAACTGGAGACGGAGAGACAGACCCGACAACAGCTCGATACCAAGGTGAGACGGGACACAGGGACGGGACACGGGGACGTGGGACGGGGACGGGACACGGGGACGTGCCTGGCAGCGCTGAGGGGAGATTAGATGTCTGAAGGTAAAACTGGTGTTTGTGTGTGTGTGTGTGTGTGTGTGTGTGTGTGTGCCTGTGTGTATGTTTGTTTTTGCGTGTGCGTGGGTGTGTGTGTGTTTGTGTGTGCCTGTATGTATGCTTGTTTTTGCGTGTGCGTGGGTGTGTGTGTGTTTGTGTGTGCCTGTATGTATGTTTATTTTTGCGTGTGCGTGGGTGTGTGTGCGTTTGTGTATGTGTGTGCCTGTATGTATGTTTGTTTTTGTTTGTGCGTGGGTGGGTGTGTGTTTCTGTGCCCGTGTGTATGTTTTTGTGTGTGCGTGCGTGTGTGTGTGTGTGTGTGTGTGCTCCTGTGTCTGTGCCCGTGTGTGTGTGTCTGTGTGTGTGTGTGTGTGTGTGTGTGTGTGCTCCTGTGTCTGTGCCCGTGTGTGTGTGTGTCTGTGTGTGTGTGTAGGTTGCGACCCTGCAGACCCAGCTGGAGCAGTCCAGGCGGAGTGCGACCGATCTGAAGCGCCACTGCCGGCGCGTGACCTCTGACCTGCAGGACGCCCGCGTGCTCGCCGACAGCCTGCAGGGCCGCATGCACGAGGTGGACCGCAAGCAGAGAAGGTCCGAGTCCACCTGTCCTCTCTTAGGGTTGTCCCCTTCGTCTCCGCCTCCGTCACCTCGTAGCTTCCTGTTCCTATTTCATCTAGTCCTTAAAACCCGTCCATAGAAGACGTCTGGAGCACGAACGTGGCCCTGAAGGACACGACCGCATTTAAAAAAAACAAAACCACAATTCAGTAAAAAACAACTGAAAACTAAATGTGAATTTCAAATTTTGTGAATTTCATTTCACAAAATTTGTGAAATTTGTGAAAAGTTGCGATGTTTTCTGAAATACCGTCGTGTTTTGCCCTTCAGGGCGGCCATACCAAAAGAGCGAGTTATCGACATTTGAAAAAGGAAAGTCACGATTTCAGAAATCTGCCGAGTAAAAACAGTTTCCCCTCAACCCGGGACGCACCGAATTCAGGCTAGGGCTTCGGATTCGGACGAATTTTGGGCGTTTTGACGGGATTTGGGTAGAATTTCTTTTCACCGAACCAAACCCTACACTACGTTTATAAAGAGTTTTCAAGGTCGGCCCTTGAGCGACGCTAACGTCCTGCTTTTTCTGATTTATTTTGCTTATTATTAATTCTTAAAAACACACATGGGGATCAGTTACATGCAAGTACCTTCAAAAGGTAAATTTAAGATGATGTGAAAATACCCTCAGATCTCAGAGGGTTAAGTAAAATGCAGTACTTTGTATGTTATTCTGCGGTATTACTACTTTTCCTAACCCTCCTGTTGTCCTCGGGTCAAATCTGACCCCTTTAAAAAATGTCTATATCTGAAATATGAGATCCTTTTTAACCAAATTACCACAACAAATCGATTGGATTCCTCACAACGCTCTTTGCAAACACAACTGATCACTTTCATTCCTCTGATCTTAACTATCAGTAAAAATAATTCATTATTTCTGCTTTCTTAACTCAAATATTAGGTATAATTCCATATAAATGAGGGTTATTGACCATGAAATCCAAAACGTAGTAAAACTAGTAATGTGGTGTCCAATTTTGTCCCTTTTTTGACCCAGGAGGACAACACGAGGGGTTAAGTAAAACATTTGAGGATTTCTTCCACCTTGACCAGCCTCCGACATTAAGGTTCTGCTTGTGTCCAGTTGAGAGAAACCAGTTCTTGTTGTTGACCCCGTCTTCTGTCCCCGGGTGTTGTGTGTCCTCAGGTTCGACAGCGAGTTGACTCAGGCTCTGGAGGAAGCCGACACCGAGAGGGAGCTGAAGGACAAAGCTTTCCAGGAGAACGCCGCTCTGGGGGCGGAGATATACACTCTGCGCCGCAACCTCCAGGTGCGTTTGGATCCATCGGCGTTTAAAACCACGAAGAAAACCTCGGGGGAACATCACGCTGAAGGACTCAGGTCCCAGTACCACAGATTATGTCATGAGTGTAACACAGCCTGCAGTCCTGCAGTGCATTAATGTTAAAGGTCCCATGACATGGTCTCTCTGGATGCTTTTATGTAGACCTTAGTGGTCCCTAATACTGTATCTGAAGTCTCTTTTATATAGACCTTAGTGGTCCCTAATACTG
>NC_048422.1:23918806-23921716 GCF_013103735.1 Etheostoma cragini | reverse complement strand
CCACCCTCTCTCTCCCTCCACCCTTCTCTCTCTCCCTCCACCCTTCTCTCTCCCTCCACCCTTCTCTCTCCCTCCACCCACCCATGCAGCTCCAGCAGAGCGCGTCGAGGGTGCAGTTCCTGGAGGCGTCCACTGTGGGGCGTAGCATCGTCAGCAAACAGGAGGCGCGCGTGTGTGACCTGGAAAACAAACTGGAGTTTCAGAGAGGGCAAGTCAAGAGGTTTGAGGTGAGAAGAAATTATGAAAATGCAGTATTGTTTTTAAAGGAAGACACTGCAGGTGAATAGGGAAGATATTAACCCTTTGAACTCTGCACTAACGAGGCTCCGCCAGGGCCTACGTTGGTATTTTTTTGCACATTGTGACGTCTTTTGTCTGAGTATCTATAAATACTGTACATGCCTGAAATCTGTACAGCCTGGTCTAAAAGCTTGGGTAAGTTGTTAAACCACAATGATTAAAAAAAGTATTGAAACTGTCTCCTAAATAAAGTTTATTTTCGTCACACAGTTAGTACCCAAAACGTTAAAAAAAGTGATAAAATGACGGAAAAAGCGATAATAATGTTGATTAAAAATTGTTTTTTTTTCATGGTTGACGGGAGGACAACACACGGGTTAAATGCTGTCCCGTGCTCCCCTGATGTGCAGGTGCTGGTGTTGCGTTTGAGGGACAGCGTGGTCCGTCTGGGCGAGGAGCTGGAGCAGAGCGCCCGGGCCGAGGCTCGCGAGCGGGACAACGCCCGCTACTACCAGCAGCGTGTGCAGGACATGAGGCTGGAGATGGAGGAGCTGGTCCAGAGGGAGCAGGACAGCGGCCGCAGACGCATGGAGCTGGTAACACACTCACACTCACATGGAGCTGGTAACACACTCACACTCGCATGGAGCTGGTAACACACTCACACTCACATGGAGCTGGTAACACACTCGCATGGAGCTCGTAACACACTCACATGGAGCTGGTAACACACTCACATGGAGCTCGTAACACACTCGCATGGAGCTGGAAACACACTCACATGGAGCTCGTAACACACTCACATGGAGCTGGTAACACACTCACATGGAGCTCGTAACACACTCGCATGGAGCTGGTAACACACTCACACTCTCATGGAGCTCGTAACACACTCACACTCACATGGAGCTGGTAACACACTCACATGGAGCTCGTAACACACTCACATGGAGCTGGTAACACACTCGCATGGAGCTCGTAACACACTCGCATGGAGCTGGTAACACACTCGCATGGAGCTGGTAACACACTCACATGGAGCTCGTAACACACTCACATGGAGCTCGTAACACACTCACACTCTCATGGAGCTGGTAACACACTCACACTCACATGGAGCTGTTAACACACTCAACACACTCACACTCGCACCGGGTCAGAAATGCCATGCACCACAGAGCGGTAGCACGGAGCTCGCGGCAGAAATGGGCAAAAATGTGATAAATTATGGACGTCAAGTGGATAAATCTGGGATTTAAGGCTTAACGACCCCCAAAAAGGCACAAGTTCCAGGCTCTCTAGTTTTAGCTCCAGAGTGAGACATCTCTCTAGTTTTAGCTCCAGAGTGAGACATCTCACTAGGGTTAGCTCCAGAGTGAGTTGGTAAGATCCATCCGGAACCACCATTATCACCATTATTAGACCCACCATGGGTAGTTTATTTCTAAGTGTTTATGTGTGTGGAAGCACCAGAGACACAAAATAACCCCCAAATTTTTTTTAATAATATGGGCCCTTTAACATCCAGGCTGCTGCTTCCTTGGCAGTAACCGCTTCCTCCGGGCTACGACTGAAGTATTCCCCACTTCCCGAAACTTCTCCGCTGTTCTCAAAACAACAGCTGGTGCATTATCTGGAACATTAGAAAACATCACTTTCATAACTGCAAAACTCTCACAGCGGGACGGAGGCTCTCTGCGTAAATACTCATCAGACGTCTGATGGGAAGAAAAAGTTGATTAAAAAGTAAAATTAAAAAACACTCAGCACCTCGTTTGATCGTTCCCTATATTTTTTACTCTTTTTTTCCCATAAATCAATAAATATATAAAATAAAATAAAATAAAATAAAATAAAATAAAATAAAATAAAATAAAATGAAATGAAATGAAATGAAATGAAATTAAAAATATAACATAAATAACATAAATTAAATGAAATGAAATTAAAAAACTAAACTAAATTAAATCAAACAAAATAAAATAAAATAAAATAAATAAACTAAATTAAATTAAAATAAACTACAAAAAAAGATAAAATAAGATTAATTAAATTAAATTTATTCTCTCACACATGTCTGGATCTGGAGTCCCACAGGATCTCAGAGTCTCCTCCACCGTTGGAGGTTCCTGCCACGTGGACCTTGGGACTTCCAGCCTATACTCGGCACAGATGTTCCTGTGCAACGCCAGCCGCTCGGTTCCGTGTATACGCCGCACACCTGCCTGTATTTCACGTGCTTCATTTTACGTGCCAGACTGTCTCAGTGGCGTCTTTACCCAGCCTGCACCTGGGGTCCTGTCTGGTGTGGTAGATGCCAGACTTTATATATCGAGTGAGTGAGTCTGTAATAAAGTGGAATCTCAGTCTTCAAAATGGCCTCTTATGCTTGTTAACTCCAACAGAAAAGGTTACGTTGAACCTCTTAAACAAATGTCTGAGCCTGGCAGGTTTTAGGAGTCCATAATGGTCCAATAAAGACCCGATGACCTCAGACAGATATTAAACATTATCTCCAGTTAGACGGCGAGATTCAGACTCAGCGAGTTCTTGTTCTCGCTCTCAACACATTTCTCCCTGACCTTCCTGAGTAAAAGAGAAGGAGCTTCAATAATTATTCAGTTATTAGCACAAAAACAGCAACACACACACACACACACACACACACGG
>NC_048422.1:23917047-23918706 GCF_013103735.1 Etheostoma cragini | reverse complement strand
AGAATAAAGAGGAAGAGTTTTAGGACCAGGTATAGAAGAATAAAGAGGAAGAGTTTTAGGACCAGGTATAGAAGAATAGAGAGGAAGAGTTTTAGGACCAGGTATAGAAGAATGAAGGAGAAATAGAGTTTTAGGACCAGGTATAGAAGAATAAAGAAGAGGAAGAGTTTTAGGACCAGGTATAGAAGAATAAAGAAGAGGAAGAGTTTTAGGGCCGGGTATAGAAGAATAAAGAGGAAAAGTTTTAGGGCCGGGTATAGAAGAATAATGTCTGTAATGTATTATGTGATGTCTGAGTTGTGTAAGAGAGCAGAGTTGGGTTCTTTAAGTTCAGATGATTCTTTCTGAACGTCCTTCCTCGCCTGAAAGAAGGAAACTAATCCTTTCACTGGGCCGTCCTCTTAGTTTCTTCCTCTTTTTCATAATGTTATGCAACGTGTTGCATCACTTCTCTGCAGTCACACACACTCAAATCTATTTTCAAGTCAATTCACTGTCAATTCACTTAAATCTTGTGTGGACCTATGGTCAAATTGACCCGTTTCTAAGTGTTTTATATAAAAAATATGGATTCCTTTCAAGCAAATTGCCCAAAACTAACATGGATGATTCCATGCGTTGTTCAGGGAACATTAATGATTACTTTCATTGAATTATTTGGGTGTTTTATTGAATCTCATAGCATTAAGAAACTTTTTTTTTATGGTTTCCAAACAGTATCTGGACTAAACTTTGACATCTACTCATCTGAGATCCACTCCAACACGCTCTGATCTTAACTATTAGTCAAAATAATTAATAATTTCTGCCTTTTAAACTAAAAACGAATGTATAATTTGATACAAATGAGTTTTGTTGACCATGATTTCCAAGAATAAGTGTAAAGTTATTAAACCAGCTCAGTTTTTTTTTTTTTATTGAGAAAAGCTGGAAAAAGTGACAAATAAATTAGAAAAAATGACAAAAACATGGGAAAAGCACCCAAAAAATACATTTTGACCTGGAAGGTACTGCATTTTTGTGACCGGTTGAGATTTTTGCACACAAACATGAAAATGTGCATCCAAAACTGATAGTAGATTAGCCGATTGAAAGGAAATGAATTGGCAATTATTTTGATTTTAAATGGAAAAACATTTTATTCTTCACAGATGTGAAGATTTGCTGCTTTTTGCCTTTTGATTTGAATTATTTTGTCATTTATATTCGCAGATATTATTCTTTTTATTTGCTGCCAGTTGGCGAGAGTTTAATAAAGTTGTGTCTTTATCCGTGATGATGCATCATCATTTATTTGTTGAATATATTTGTACATTTAGTGCAGTAAAAACTACTTAATACGTAGTATTACTCCCTCTGAGAAATATAGGAGTAGAAGTTTAAAGTCCCAGAAAATGGAAATACTAGTAAATCTTGAGTAAATGTACTTAGTTACTTTCTAACAATGCATACTGGAGTGTAATCTTCCCTCTGTGTGTGTGTGTGTGTGTGTGTGAGTGTGTCTGTGTGTGTGTGCTTGTCTGTGCGTGCTTGTCTGTGCGTGCTTGTGTGTGTGTGTGAGTGTGTGTGTGTGTGTGTGTGTGTGCTTGTCTGTCTGTGTCTGTGTGTGTGTCTCTGTGTGTCTGTGTGTGTGTGTGTGTGTGTGTGTGTGTGTTTCTG
>NC_048422.1:23913920-23916947 GCF_013103735.1 Etheostoma cragini | reverse complement strand
GGGGGGGCGTTTCTCCGCCACCGTAGGGATGTAACTGGCCTCCTGATGAGGCCAGGCTGGCATACACAACAGCTCAAGACCCCTCAAAGGGTTTAAGAGTGAAGAACAGATAAAAAAAACTGCTTTTTTTGTCCAGATAATATACTATTTCAGGGTAAAAGGGGACGGGCCGGATGTTTAGGTGTGGATTTGGGAACCGGATGGTTGCCGGTTCAAGTCCCCATTCGGACAACAAAGTATGGTAGCTGGAGAAGTGCCAGTGCCTATAAAACGGCTCTAAATTTAGCATCCACTTAACCATCTTGTTGTATTCCTGTCAAAATAGAAAATCAATGCTTTTAATCAATGTTTTTTTTAATGTTTTCTTATGTTTTCGTCCCTTTTTTAACACTTTTGACACTTTTTTTTCAATGTTTGTCACTTTTTTGAAGTTTTCAACACAACGTAACTTTAGTTTTACAGTTATTTTGGGAATTTATGGTCAATAAACCTCATTTATAGGAAATTATACCTAATTTTTTGGTTAGAAAAGCAGAAATTAGGAATTATTGAGACTAAAATTAAAGGAATGGATGTTGATGATAATCACAGACTGGAATATGTCAACTTTTACTCAATACTATTTCAAAAAAACTTCCATTTGTTTTACAATGCTATAAAATTGAATAAGACGCCCCAAAATGAATGAAAGTAGAGATTTGTACTTGGGAAAGAGCGTTGGGTGGAATCAATCATGTTATTTTGGGGAATTAAAAAGAACATTGATATAGGACAACATGAGGACAACATGAGGGTTTACAGTTAATGTGAACAGCCAAACAAAAAAATTGGATCTGAGCAAAAAAAATCCAAAATTAAGCATAAAGACTCACGGGTTTAGATGTTTTTAGGGGTCTAGAATGTGTTTAGCTGCTGCCCCTGTCCACTGACTACTGACCATGGAAAAGTAGCTCCTAAAAACACAGTTCAAGAGATCTGAACTGTCCCTTGAGATGAATTTGAGGTGTCTCGTCCTGCAGGTGGGTCACAGAGACTTCGATGTGGAGAAGAAGCTGAAGCGAGACCTGAAGAGGACTCACGCCCTGCTGGCCGACGCCCAGCTGCTTCTGTCCACCGTCGACAGCCCGGGGCAGAACCCCCCCGCCGGCAGCAGGGAGCAGATAGAGCGGCTGCACTGCCAGGTACACTCACCTGCACGCTCACCTGATGCTACGCTGGCACCTGTTCCTCTGCAGGCCCACACGGGATTAAAAGATTTTCTTTAGTTTTTTTTGTTTTTAGCGGAAATCTAAAAAAAATGTAAATCTGTGGAATTAAACTTTTTCTACTTGTGATGGAGAATGTTGACATACTGTTTAATTAAACTAACATCAGAATCTGTGGAATATCTGCGGAAAATCTGCAGAAAATCTGCGGAAAATCTGTGAACAATTTGTGGAAAAGTTGTGGAAAATCTGCAGAAAATCAGTGGAATTAGACTGTTTTTCTACTTGTGATGGAGAATTTTGACATACTGTTTAATTAAAATAACATCAGAATGCACAAAATTGCGGAAAATCTGCAAAAAAAGCTGTGGAAAGTCTGTAGAAAATCTGAAAAAGTTGTGGAAAATCTGCGGAAAATCTTTGAAAAATGTGTGTAAAATCTTTTTAAAAATTGTGGAAAATTTGCAGAAAATCTGCAGAAAATCTGCAGAAAATCTGTGAAACATCTGTGGAAAATTTGCGGAAAATCTGCGGAAAATCTGTGGAAAATCTGCAGAAATTATGCAAAAAATTGTGCGTCCGTAGATTCTGTCTGGCACCTGCTAATACGCTTGTGTTGGAGAATGTTAACATGTTGGGTTTAGTTTGAATATTTACAAAATCTGCGGACAGATGTGTGTGTTTGTGCGTCTGAAGCTTCTGTCTGGCGCTGCTGATCAGTTGGACTTCACTTTTTTCTTCTGTTCTCTCTCTCTGGGTCTCCATCAGCTGGAGGAGAGCGAGGCGAAGCGGCTGCAGGCCGAGAGCCTCCAGGCGACGCTCTCCCAGGAGCTGGACAACTGTCAGAATGAACTGGAAAACATCTGCAAACAGAAGAGTATGGTGAGTGGGATCAGACTAGATCAGACTAGATTAGACTAGATTAGACTAGATAAAACAGACTTTATTCAGTCCAAATTGTGAAATTTCACTGCTACAGCAACAAATATACAAAGGACACACGGCACACTTGTTAATCGGATAGAAGACAAGAACAGGAAGGAATATACAGATGTATGTACAAGTGGTGAATAAACATGTACAACCTACTTTAACAGTATTCATAAAGATGGAGGTAATATGTTTACTATGTTTGTGCAAGTTGCAATATAGAGCAGTATTGTGTCGTGTATGAATCTTTTTTTTTTTTTTTTACTTAGATTTTGTTTGTTGTTTCAACATGTACGACAAAAAGTATTGTCACGGTTCCACACCTCAGACATTAAAGGGTAACAATACCATTTTTTAAGTCCTATTTTCCCTTGATTTTGTGTCTAAGTGACTGATGGGAACGACGATCTTTGACACTGTTCCAGTATTAAGTGAGATGGGGAGGGAGAAACAAGCTGCAATGTACAGGAAGTTAATAGTTCAGTTGAAGCTTCACAGACGTGCTTGTTTTGCCACTGACAGATTCAGATAAATGTTCTTAGTGTCTGACAACATTAAGGAAAGGATCCCTTCAGATCCGGATTTTGGCAGCAAAAGAACATGTTTTTTGATAAAACTGGAAATATAAATGTGTGTGTTATGCCCTGATTCACACATACAACCCCACCTCTCCTCTTCATGGCTGATTGTGTGCAGGTGGATGAGCAGCTGGTGCTGCTGCAGCATGAGAAGGTGGACCTGCTGAAGAGACTGGAGGAGGACCAGGAAGACCTGAATGAACTCATGAAGAAGCACAAAGCGCTCATCGCTCAGGTACGGCTCACTGCTGGTCTTTCTAGAAATCAGATCTCTGTGGGTGTGGGTGGGGGGGTTCGTGGGTGTGGGTGTGTGT
>NC_048422.1:23912137-23913820 GCF_013103735.1 Etheostoma cragini | reverse complement strand
TGTGTTGGTGTGTGTGTGTGTGTGTGTGTGTGTGTGTGTGTGTAGCGGTGGAAGTATTCAGATCCTTAAAAGATCTAGTAAAAGTACTAATATACTAAAGTAACTAGTAACATGGAAAGAAAAGACTTGAGTAAAGTAAAGTACTGAAGTAAAGTAAATGTACTTAGTTACTTTCCACCCTGTCGCCCTCTCCCTCTCCGGTGAAGTCGTCCAGCGACATCGCTCAGATCAGAGAGCTGCAGGCGGAGCTGGAGGAGGTGAAGAAGCAGAGACACTCCCTGCAGGAGGAGGTGAGAGGACTGCAGCACTGAGAGCTTTACATGAGCGTGTAACGGATTTTATAACTTATAATAATTTATTCATGAAAATGTATATGTATTGATCCCTAGTGGGGAAATTACAATTTTACACTGTGTTTGTTAGTAATCACTACACACGGTGGAGGGGGGGGTAGTATTATTATTATTATTATAAGTGTTATTAGTATTATAAGTGTCTGACATTGTGGAAAATATCCCTACAGAGAAAGATCTTTTTCTTAAAGAGATAGATCCTTTTTGTTTAATGTGAAACGTCTTTGAAATCCCAAACGCCAAACCCACCAGACTCCATGTAAATATTTCACTACTTTTAGTGTGTATAGAGCAGCATATCTCCACCAGACTCCATGTAAATAATCACTACTTTTAGTGTGTATAGAGCAACATATCTCCACCAGACTACATGTAAATAATCACTACTTTTAGTGTGTATAGAGCAGCATATCTCCACCAGACTCCATGTAAATAATCACTACTTTTAGCGTGTATAAAGCAGCATATCTCCACCAGACTCCATGTAAATAATCACTACTTTTAGCGTGTATAGAGCAGCATATCTCCACCAGACTCCATGTAAATAATCACTACTTTTAGCATGTATAGAGCAGCATATCTCCACCAGACTCCATGTAAATAATCACTACTTTTAGCGTGTATAGAGCAGCATATCTCCACCAGACTCCATGTAAATAATCACTACTTTTAGCGTGTATAGAGCAGCATATCTCCACACGTAAGTGGGTGAATTTAGGGTTTATTTCAACCAGACCAGAGTGGTGATTGTTGGAACAGTAGAAAGATGAAAAATGACAGCTTTTGTTAGTTTTATTTAGTGTCTGTCGACGTTGAGTGTATTGCGTTTTTAATCATGATTCAATTGATGTTTATTTGAATGGAGTCTGGTGTGACACTTTGGATTAACTAAATAAATAATAATAAACTGCAAAAACAGCACTTTCAGTGAATGGAAACTGACGGTGAACATTTGCCCGTTAACATTGGCCGTGACATTGCAGCTTGTTTCTCACTTAATGCTGGAAAAATTTCAAATATTGCTGTTCCCATCACTTAGTCACAAAAACATAGGAAGATAGGGTTGAAAACAATCGTAGTAACCCATTAGATCAGATTACATTAGAAAAAGATTACACAAAGATATAAGAAATAATAAATAGGATAGAATATAACAACAAACAAACTCCTTGTTACAGATTTCAGCTTCTGGTGAAGCACTGATTTCACATTCACTGATGTTTCAAATTAATTCTGCTTCCCCTGCATGTTTTTTCTCCTCCGTTTCCCTTCTCTCTCTCCCTCCACCCTTCTCTCTCCCTCCACCCTTCTCTCTCCCTCCACCCTCTCT
>NC_048422.1:23905876-23912037 GCF_013103735.1 Etheostoma cragini | reverse complement strand
GGGGGGGGGGGGGGGTGAAACCACACAGCTGGCCCTGATGAAGGTGCGCGCCTCCCTGTTAACAAACTTTAGGCGACTTGTACGTTTTAGTTTAAAATCGCACATATTTAGCTACGTTTACGCCTCGCGTCCACGCTCCTGTTGTCAAGCCCCTAAAACAGACTCATGTGTTAACTTGCCTCCCGATTGGGTTTTATCAGTTAGGAATATTAAGAGAGAAAAAGCTTAATGTTGGAACCCTTGCATAAATCAAACAGTTCAGTCACTGGGTTGTTCTTGAACATACATCCACGGCAGTGATGATGCTAAATATACGGAAACACATGTTAAACACACACACACACACACACACACACACACATACACACACACACACAGTGTATGGCTAATTTAGCTAGCAACCTAGTCTACATGCTGCAGTTCTTTCTTAACAGAAATGAATATGTGGAAATCGACAATTGCACGTGATCTTTGTCAATAGGTAACCTCTACTTACATACACAATACTTCAATATGACAACAATATCTTAAAATGTGTTGCCAAGTGTTATGAACCTGACTTACTGTACCTCTTACAGGGCTAAGGTAGACTGGGAAGAATGTAACGTCCCAGATATCAGACACATTTGGGACACTTTTGGCCCTTATGCCTCAGTTATGGCAGTGGCAAAAGCCAATTAGGCCAGATCTGGTTTACACATAAAGGGGACCAGTGGCTGAGTTTCGGCAGCCACACTCACCCTGAGTCAACACGGTCATTCAAGGCCAAATGTGGGGCAGAACACTAAAGAAAACCTACTAAAGTACACAACTATACACTCATGTCACGTGGAGATGGTTTCTGTCTCAAAACAACGTTTGAAGATGGAATCGTAGCAGTGGCGACGTAGCCCTTGATGTGGTGCTTGTCTTTGCAGGAGATGCAGGTGGAGGAGCTCGGCGCCGTCAGACAGACGCTGCAGGCCGACCTGGAGACGTCCATCCGCCGCATCGTGGACCTGCAGGCCGCGCTGGAGGAGGTGGAGTCCAGCGACGAGAGCGACTGTGAAAGGTAAGCGGCTCGGCTGACGGTCGGGCTGGGTGGCAAACTTTTCAGTACCAGTACCAGTATCAGTTTTTAGTACCAGTACCAGGACTCTGATACCTAAACCAATATTGAAAAGGTTAAAGTCACAAAATTAAACATTACAGCATTTTCGTGTTTAGTCAGCAAGTCATCCTAACTCTCCTGTTGTCCTGAATTAATAACTCACTGGACATCGTCCATTAATTCAACTCCGTAATGTTGACCCAGAAATGGCGGAGGGATATTTGAAGTGATTTGCCAGGTGTGCTCAAATGGCTCCGGGTGAGCTGTCCTGCTGATTTGAGCCCGTTCTAGATGTCTAGTTGACCAATCAGATCGCCTGGTAGGATCTCCTTGGTGTATAACACTCAGGTCAGGTGCCTAAAAAGTATTGAGTTTGGAACCCAGCCCGAACTGAGGGAACTCTACCTAAACCGTCACGTCTGTTTGTGTGAACTCAACCTTTTCACCACTCTGCCCTTCACTCCAGCGTTCAAACGGCTGTGGAGTCGTTGACTCGAAAGAAAGACCTGTAAGAACCTCAGGAGTGTGTGTGTGTGTGTGTGTGTGTGTGTCTGTGTGTGTGTGTGTGTGAGAGCTGACAATTGCATCAAGGCCTTGAAATGTCATCATGAAACATTGCATCTACACCTCTCTGCAACTAGTTTTGGCTGTTGAAGGTGTGGTTGCGTCCAAAAACGCACACTGTGCGCTACATACTCAACATGTCTGCTATTGTTCAACGTACTTTTGTGTAAATACACAGTAGTACTTTCTTCGGACGCAGTGAGCTGTAATATTTAGTTTTAGGGGGTTAGGGTTACCCTCCAACCCAGTCCCACGGCCGTTCTTGAAATGGTCACACGACCCGTTGTTGTCTTGCATCTCATTGTTGTTGTGTCACACGTCCTGTTGTTTTTGTGTCACGCGTCCACTTGTTGTTGTGTCCCGTTGTTGCATGTCCCGTGGTTGTTGTATCGTGCATCCCATTGTTGTCACATGTCCCATTGTTGTCACACGTCCCATTGTTGTCACGCGTCCCATTGTTGTCACGCGTCCCATTGTTGTCACATGTCCCATTGTTGTCACATGTCCCATTGTTGTCACGCGTCCCATTGTTGTCACGCGTCCCATTGTTGTCACATGTCCCATTGTTGTCACATGTCCCACTGTTGTTGCGCGTCCCATTGTTGTCACATGTCCCACTGTTGTCACATGTCCCATTGTTGTCACGCGTCCCATTGTTGTCACGCGTCCCATTGTTGTCACATGTCCCACTGTTGTCACATGTCCCACTGTTGTTGCGCGTCCCATTGTTGTCACGTCAGTGTACTCAAATAGATTAACAATAACCATTTCACAAACTGCTGAGAGACCAAGTTGCTTCCCTGCCGTTGGATAATGCTTCAAACACTAAATAAAGGGAAACAACTAGACAAAAATAGATTTTAACATGTAGAAATTTGAATTAAAGTGTTTTTGATGTCAAAGCGCTGCCTTGGTTGCTGTGTCGAACGTTGTTGTTACTTTCGCATTGCATTATGGGAAATGTATGCCGGCGTAGTGTCCAGTATTGGCATACTGAAACATTTCACTGGAAATAGTATGCAATTCATGTACCAACCATACTAAGGTTTCAGACATACTGTTTTAGATGGTAAACAGCATGTTAGTATGACATTTCGGACGCAACCAGCGCCTTTTTGTCTTGTACCACTGAGGTGATGTCTTATTCAGAGTGGCTTTAAGATGCTCAATGTGGATCCAAAGCTTCTCCCACATGTTCAGCATATTTTCGGGACAGACAGTGGGGTGTCAAACTTAAGAGGAAGCTCTGTTCCTGCACTGTTAAAAAAAAAATGATGCAAGGAGATTCAAAGAAGTACAAACTTGATGCTTCGACTGCGAGTAAAACTCTGGCCTCTGACAGATGATTAGTGTCTTTCTGATTAGTGTCTCTCTGATTAGTGTCTCTCAAATGAGGATGCGGCCTGACCTGTAATCCTCCCCAAACTCGCAGTGGAATCATCAGCTGTTTGTTGAGCTGCAGCCTGTAACGTGTGTGTATGCTTACTGGAACACGTGTGTGTAGTGAATGTGACATACATAATGCACCTTCAGTGTGGTTCCACACACTGGTGATTAAACGTGTGATTTACTGCCCTTAGTCACTGCATGTAATGATACCTGTTTGGGGACCACGGTCCCTGTAAGTGTTGGGAATGCGTGATGACGTGGGACGCTACAGGGTTGGCATTAGGGACAGCGCCTTTTTCTGTCTGTGTGTTTTTTCCTGAAAATAACGTGACGTTTCGTAATGTTTCCCTGACGTGAGAAATTGTCTCTTGCATCTTGCTGCAATTTCCACCTGTGCATGATACCTGTGCAGAGGTGTGATAAAGTGTGATTCTGCTTTGCAGTGACTCGGTGTCCAGTGTCGGGACCGAGGACGTAGGAGAGGGGATTCGTCATTGGCTCGGCGTGCCCAGAGGAGCGTCCCGTGGGAGTGGCTCCCCCTACGGCAGCAGTACCATCAGCAGCCAAGGGGGGCGCCAGTCTGTCGCTGACACCATGAGCACCTACAGCTTCCGGTAAGCCCCGTCATTTTATTTTATTTTATTTATAGCGTCAGAATATAACTGAAGTTCTCTCAGGACACTTTACAGATAGAGTGGGTCTAGACCACACGCTATAATTTACAAAGATCCAACAATTTGAGCAAATAGCTGCATGAAAAACAGGCAGAAATGACAGAAGATGGCCTTTGATGGGCGGCTGATTACTAGTTAAATATTTACCGATGTTTGTAGAGCTGCATAAGAACTGGAACTGAACTATTTCCAATAAATGATATATATATATATATATATAGATAGATATATAGATATATAGATATATTTGTGTATTTTTTATACAAACTTTTCTCTGCCAATTTGCTGTATTTCTTATTCATTAATTGAGTATCTATTGTTAAGGAATTTTGGTCATACAAACATTTCATTTCATAGACGTCTTCGTACTCAAAATATTGCACATTTCATGCTCTTTGTTTAAAGCACTGTGCATAGCTTTCAATTTGAAAACAGATGTTTTTACATATTTAAAAATTATATTTTTGAGACTTGACTGAAGTACTTTTTGCTTTCTCGTGCTTTGTTTATTGTCACTGTTAAACATCGATATTAGTCTTTGTATGAAAACCTACAATAAACCTGATTCTGACTCATGCTGCGTTCCAGACACAGTTTGTGGTCCGTAAGTTATGACTTCAAGTCACGACTCACGACCTGGTAGCGTTCCAGGCAAAGTCACAACAAACCCTTCTAGCTAGCATTAGCATTAGCTAGCTAGCAGCTACCTACCATTGACGTTAGCTAGCGTTAGCAGATACTAGCAATTTCTAGTCAGCGACATATTTTGGGCTTCATTTAATAAACATAACCTGTAGAAGTACACAATTGTATGTGTAGTCTTTTGAATTAATTCACGTTTGCCTATTTATGTCTATTTATTTCTCCCTTTTAATCACCGGCGTATGTACAGAATCAACAGGGTTTGCCATTGTTGTTTATGTGTGTGTAACTGGGAGTAACAACGCTCTGGTATGAGTTCATGAGTAGTAAGTTGCGGGTTCGACCGCCGTTCCAGGGCACTTTCACGGGTAGTAGGTTCTGAAAACACGAGTTACAGGTTGCTTGGAACGCAGCGTAAACTATTAACTGATTAAGAAAACAATCTGCGTATTAATCAATAATAAAATGTGACGTGGGCTTTTATGACAGAGGCAGTGTCTCTTTTCTCCCTCTAAAGATCTTGTGTGGACCCTGATGACGAGCCCTCTGAGGCTGGCGCAGGGGGGACCAGAGGTCTCGGTCGCGCCCCGTCCTCCGCGCTGTCTGAGCTGCTGGACGGACTCCGCAAACGCCGGGCCGGCGGCGACCCCAGTGACGGAGCCGGCAGCGCCGTCTCCCTGCCGGTGTACCAGACGACCGCGGCCTCGACTCTCAGACGGCGGGCCTCGGCCCTCTCTCTGGGCCCAGGCGACCTGGAGCCCCGGCCCGGCCCCGGCATCCTCAAACCGCCTTCCCCGCTGCTGCAGCGCGCCGCCAGCGCTCGCTCCATCGGCGCCGCCCAAACATCCGCCGCCGCCGCCTCTACAGCCGGAGCCAAACTCTCCCGCTTCAACTCCAGTGAGTCTCTGTCTTCGCTTCCCTCGCTGCCGCGCCTCTCCTCCTTGGCGTCCTCCCTCGCTGCTCGCCACCACCCCCCCTCCCTGTCCATCCCGGAGGAGGATGCGGATCAACCCCGCCGATCAGTGACCATGGAGCGCTCCCCTCAGCCACTGAGGCGGTGCATGCTGGGGACTCTCGCTTTGGAGGACGGAGGCGAAGGCGCCCTGGGCTCCGAACCCATGGTGTTCCAAAACCGCCGGCTGATTGAGGATGGCGGGCGCGACGACACGGCATCTGACATCCTCCCCGCCATCCGGAGAGCCCAGTCCACCAGCAGCCTGGCCGGCTCGCTCAGAGGAGGCCGGAGGGCGCTGAGCGTCCACTTTGGAGAGCTGCCGCCGTCGACCCGCAGCAGGAAAAGCTCCGAGACGGAGTCCTCCAGCTCAGGGGGATCGGGGGGAAGTTCCCAGGGCGGGGGGACCAGACGCCGGTTTGAGAGGCCACAGGGAGAGAGACTGGAGGCGGAGGGCAGCGAGGGCGGAGACGTGGCTTCGGTCATGAAGAGATACCTTAAAAAGGAGACTGACTGAAGCAGATGAGGTGAGCTCTCAGAGTCTTTATTTAAAACCAGGGATGGATGTCCTCCACACTCTTAATTTACATTTTCTTGCATCAGATTGTTTTTTCAAACAACTGCCCCGTTTGCCAAAAGTAAAACTTAAAAGATCTTTCCAAAAAGCATCATGACTTAAGACTATGGTTGGGCAATATTTCAATATTATATCAACATCGGCATGGGAGACTACATATAGTCTTAAAATTTGACATAAGTGGTTTTAAAAGTCCTGTATCTGAAGTCTCTTTTATATAGACCTTAGTGGTCCCTAATACTGTATCTGAAGTATCTTTTATATAGACCTTAG
>NC_048422.1:23896339-23905776 GCF_013103735.1 Etheostoma cragini | reverse complement strand
GGTCCCTAATACTGTATCTGAAGTCTCTTTATATAGACCTTAGTGGTCACCTAATACTGTATCTGAAGTCTCTTTTATCTAGACCTTAGAGGTCTATATAAATACTGCTACAGTATGCTGGATGCTTTTTTAATTTACTTTTTCTGCCCTGAGCTGCACAAAAAGACGCTGGCGTTAAAAAAATAAAAAAATAAAAAAAGACCAAGTGTAGTGTGAACATCGCCTGAGGTGTTTGATGAGCACACGCCCAGACCTGCACACCGTATCCATGGCTGCACATGCTCAGTTTACCCATCTCTCTCTCTGTTCCACCGCATCCTCTCTGCTCTGACCACCTTGTCTTTGTCTTCTCTCCCCCATCAGACCCGTTGTGTGTCCACGTCTCGACAGACTGAAGACTGCAGTCAAGGCTGAACAAAAACACTTCACAAGCTGACGCTTATTAAAGCCAACTGAAAATACATTCGCCCTCAATCAACAGATGAGCACTGTTTGTATATGAATAAAAAAATCCAAAAAACAATTCGCTTGGTGAATTTATTCCATTTATTTCCCATATTTGACTTTTATCCGACTTCATATGCAACTTCAAGGCAGGGCTGTAGGACTCGAGTTCGGTCTTGGACTCAGGACCGGACTCAGGACCGGACTCAGGACCGGACTCAAGACCGTTTTTCTGTTGTCTCAGACTCGCTAGTATTTGGACTCGGACTTGTCTCGGCCGCTGGTCTTGCCCAATATAGCTTCTGGTCTGGACCGAGTCCAGGTGTCTTTATTATGTTGATAATAATATTGGAGGGAAAGTGAAAACCCAAAATGATTGTCTTGATTCTGTCATGCATAAGATCTTTCTTTCTGTCCTGGACTCGATCTTGACTTGGACTCAATCCCTTTTTTCCTGGTTTTAAAGTGCCTTATATTGGACCCAGTCTTCACAAGCCACATGCTGTATCTCCAGAACATTCTCACACTAAAATGGCGTTTTACAGACTGACACATCAGGGGCAAATGTCTCAGGAACAAACTCTCGCGAGATTTGGCAACACAGAGCCGCTAACGTTCATGAACGCCCTAAAAAACTCCTCTGTAGTGCAAAATATGTCTTTTAGCTGTGTAAATATCTAACGTTAACAAAAGAATTTTAAGTAGTTATTTAAGTAGAACTTTTCATCCATCAACACGACGTTCACTACACGTTCAAAACAAGGCCACGCCCCTTTAGGAGACAGGAAGTGTGGACCGGTCCATACCATTGAAGTGCATCTTTAGTGTAGAGGATCTTTTGAGAGTTACTTTTCCTGCCAGTTTGTACAATTCAGAATATCAGGAAGTCAATAAATCGACTGCTTTTGCTTCCCAAACATTATCTAGTCAACAATTAAACTGTTCTCAAACGCTGCACACATAAACCGAGCCTCTGACCTTAGGTGCAGGGTCAGTGAGTTATTCATCACATGATTTCATCTTGATAAAGTTAAAGGAAGCTTCTTGTCTCTGAAGGTTAAGGCCAAAACTGTCGGCACTTCATTGGACACGTTCCCGTGCTCTTCATCCCCATCTGTTGCCCTGCAGGAGCCGAGCCAGAGTTCAGCTAGAGGTAACACCTTCTGCAAGTCCGACCCGACTGCAGCAGGCGGGGCCCGGCTTAGGGGAGCAGACGCGGGTCTGACGGGAAACTGGCCTCGGCATTACAGCCCAAATTAAAACAGATAGCTTTACTGGGATCTGCAGCTCTAAGGGCTGCACTGGTTCTATGTTATTTTTTCCCAAAATATCAATGGAGGCTCTGTCCCCTTTATTAACCCTCATGTGGTCTTTGGGTCAAATTTGACCTGTTTTCATTTGGGTTTTTTTACCACAAAAAATGGGCCTTTGAAAGGAGCGCTGAACACGTGAACATTCGAAGAGTTTTTTTTTTTTAACACAAGTAGCTGTACTTCTACTTGAGTACAGGAAGTGAGTACTTTTGCCATCTATGGCAGGGACCCCCTATACATATGGTAGTAATACATAAAGTTGCATATTAAACTGGACCTACAATAAAAAGCTTTTTGCATAGAAAACTAAGCTGTACAAAGAATAATTGTTGGCGTGATTTAATTAATGATCTTTAAATGTTCCATTGACCCGTGGCCCATCGAATTGTTACCTTGGTGACTACCTCACCTAGAGATCAGTAAGCCTTTCATTAGTGGGGATTTACATTTGCTAATAATATGTTGTTTTCATGTTAAGCCATTTTAAGTCTTGAAAAATATTTACAATAATTTTTTAGGCCCCCTAAGGGTCCCGAACCCCATGTGGAAGATCTCTGCTGTAGGAAAACAACTCTTACTTCAGTTTTCCTAACGCAATATATCTGCTAATTGAAACCTTATCGTGGCATTAACGATAGGGGTCATGGCAACCAGGAGGATTAGTTTATTCATAAGAATGTCTCTGGCTATCAATGATAGGATCCAGGATTATGGGTTTGTGATATTATGGGTTAACATTATCTGAAGATCTGATGGAGAGTCCACACACTCTGTCTTGAACTCTGCACAGCAGCTTAACCCTTGTGTTGTCTTTTTGTCATCCATGTATTTTTTCATGCCAAAATTTAAACATTTAATTTAATTTCAACACTTTTGTCACTCTTCCCGATGCTTTTCTTGAAGTTTTTCTTGTTTTTAGTAACCTTTTTTTAATGATGTTTTTTTTTCAAATGCTATAAAATCTAATTAAAAAAGAAAAACAAATGTCTCAATTAGAAAAATTTTGGGAAAATGTCCTAACAACAGGAGGGTTAAAATCCATTCATCTGCAATTACTGAATCAATGTAATATTTATCATAGAAAAATAAATATAAGACGTGATTGGCTGCAGGACTTTTGCGATTGATTTAGTCATTCAGAAGTAATCAATGGGGTTTTTTACAAAGATTTGTGATTCTGTTCATTTCGTGTTGTTGGTATAAAGAGGAAGGAAACAGACTGCAGTAACGGAGAAAATTGCAAACACAACATCTTGTAACATTGGTTCAAAATCCTTGTGAATTCCCCGGCGTCTGCAGCTTTTCCATCCCCTGCAGCAGCTGTTTCCCTGATTTATTCCTCCTCTGTGAAGGTGACAATCATTGTAGTACAGCGCTGTTCTTGTTGAAAATGTATTTATCATCGTGTAATCACCAGAGGTAATTTGCACGTGGAAGAGAGGAAATTGCATCGACAGCACTGCCAATTAACCCTTCACTAAGCTCCTTTTTTGGGAACAACCCTATAGTCCCACAACCCAATGTTCCCACAGACCAATGGTCCCACTGTCCAATGTTCCCACAGTCTTATGGTCCCACTGTCCAATGTTCCCACAGTCTTATGGTCCCACAGTCCTATGGTCCCACAGACCTATGTTCCCACATCCCAATGGTCCTACCGTCCAATAGTCCCTCAGACCTATGTTCCCACAGCCCAATGGTCCCCAAGCCCAATGGTCCCACAACCCAATGTTCCCATAGCCCTATGGTCCCTCAGCCCAATTTTCCCACAGTCCTATGTTCCCACAGCCCTGTGGTCCCTCAGCCCAATGTTCCCACAGTCCTATGTTCCCACAGCCCTGTGGTCCCACATCCCAATAGTCCCACAGTCCAATAGTCCCTCAGTCCTATGTTCCCACATCCCAATGGTCCCACAGTCCATTAGTCCCTCAGACCAATGTTCCCACAGCCCTATGTTCCCACAGCCCCATGTTCCCACAGCCCAATGTTCCCACAGCCCAATGTTCCCACAGCCCTATGTTCCCACAGCCCAATGTTCCCACAGCCCTATGTTCCCACAGCCCAATGTTCCCACAGCCCTATGTTCCCACAGCCCTATGTTCCCACAGCCCAATGTTCCCACAGCCCTATGTTCCCACAGCCCAATGTTCCCACAGCCCTATGGTCCCACAGCCCTATGTTCCCACAGCCCTATGTTCCCACAGCCCTATGTTCCCACAGCCCAATGTTCCCACAGCCCTATGGTCCCACAGCCCTATGTTCCCACAGCCCTATGTTCCCACAGCCCTATGTTCCCACAGCCCAATGTTCCCACAGCCCTATGTGCCCACAGCCCTATGTGCCCACATCCCACTGGTCCCACAGCACAAAAGTAGTGTAATATATGAAAATAAGTGGTAAAACCATGTCTAAAATGAAATTTTGCAATGTTGCTTTTTGAGTAGGAGTGTCGAACATCACCTGGACTCACCGGTGCGTCTTTGGTCGTCAGAGGGTTAACTCGAGCTCTGAACTCTGTCATAGCGAGCGTTTGGGCCACTCCAGCACCTCAGTGTGATGAAGTGTGTCTTACGTTAGTGTTCACTGATTGAGTCTTGACCTATTTATAGTAGGTGGCTCCACTGAAGGCCTGCTCTTGATGATTTAATTTGAATGGTGCATGACTTTTACAAGACAGCTGTAGTCCAGAGTGTAGCACGGGGATGTAAATAGATCCAAGAAAACATGAGTTCTTGAATGACAGCTGTCATTTCTGAGTATTACCAGAGACGGTTTAGAACCGAGATGCCCCAACTCTGAGTAGTTTCCGGTCTCTGAGTCACGGGCCCCACAGACCCACATGTCAGCTGGTACACGGTCTCCAGTTGTTTTAATTAGGACAGAGTAGCTCTCTAAATGCTCTACTTGCGGTCTGTTGCTGATGTTAATTAACAACAGACTGGAGATGATCAGTGAACTGTCGGGTGTTCTGGACAGAATAAGTCTTTAAATCAGACAAATAGCAATTAAAATCCTTCCGATTCAAAAACAATAAAAAGTTTATGCAAAACGTCGTCGTGTTGAGTCGAATGCGAACCAATGAGCTGTTAAATCAGCTGAGGGGCCGGCGTTTCCCAGCATGCTCTGGGTCCGCCTGGCTCTTGCAGTCGGTGAAAAGCACCTGCGCCGCCTGGTCTCAGACCTGCGGCCCCCTGGTCTCAGACCTGCGGCCCCCTGGTCTCAGACCTGCGGCCTCCTGAGATCGTGAGAGGTCTGTTGCCCACGTGTGCATGACGTCAGAGCGCGTTGGGAACAAGTCGGACACAAATCTACCCAGCATGCAACGGGCGCCGATCGCCGGTGATTGATTCTGCGCAGACCTGGCTCATCTCCAACGAGCCTGTCAAAAACACAAAGTAATGAAGTAAAAAGAGGCAGGGGACGAGAGGGCAGGCAAGCAGGTGGAAAACATCAAGGAATCACAAGCTCGGGAAGACACAGGAAGTAGAACTAAAGAACCCGACTTCAAAATAAAACAGGAAATAGAACATACGGACACTCAAGGGGACACGAGACAACACAAGACGGACTGATTGTGACTGATTTTGCTGCTGTAACACCGGAATTTCCCATTTTTCTTGGGATCAATAAACATCTATCTATCTATCTATCTATCTATCTATCTATCTATCTATCTATCTATCTATCTATCTATCTATCTATCTATCTATCTATCTATCTAAGACGGGGGAGGACACAAGACAGGACGG
Source organism: Etheostoma cragini (assembly GCF_013103735.1). Taxonomy (NCBI): domain Eukaryota; kingdom Metazoa; phylum Chordata; class Actinopteri; order Perciformes; family Percidae; genus Etheostoma; species Etheostoma cragini. Next base: position 23,900,270 of record NC_048422.1, on the reverse strand, counting down.
CAGAACCAAAAAGGGGGGAGAAGAACCCAAAACAAAACCCCGAACCACAACAGATTGGGTGTTACCAGCTAGGATCCAGTGACTCCTCTACCTGCAGGAACATTGGTTTTTGTTCAGCTTCTCTACTTCTTCTCATTATGATATTATGCAGCTTTTCTCACCTTTTTAATAGCTTTTTATTCATTTTCTTTCTTACAATATGACTGGAAACTCTGCTCTTATGTAAAGGTCAGATGCTCCAGCTCGCTCAAGTTCATTTCTTTGGGTGCGATTGAAGACAAATGGGTCCAGGGACAAAAGACAGTATAAGGAGTTTTATATTTATAATGACAGAGGCCGAGATATCTTGAGTTTTAACTTCCGAAATGGGTTATTTGGGTGATTTTCTCACTTCAATTTGATGCTTAAAGTGTAAAAACGCGCTACTTTGAGTGCTGGTAAGTGTTTTTAATGCACTATTGATCTTTTTATATAGCAAAGAATCTGCTTCAGTGACTTCATCAATGTAGCAGTAACGCAGGTGATGTAGTCAACAGTGAAATTAAATGATTTAGTCTCCTGCAAACAGACGTCATCAACATCGTGTCCCAAGCAAGAAAGGATCTGCAGTGCACAGTTGTAATTCCCCAAAATAACATAATTGATTCCACCCAACGCTCTTTGGCAAGTACAAATCTCTACTTTCATTAATTTTGGGGCGTCTTATTCAATTTTATAGCATTGTAAAACAAATGGAAGTGTTTTTGAAATAGTATTGAGTAAAAGTTGACATATTCCAGTCTGTGATTATCATCAACATCCATTCCTTTAATTTTAGTCTCAATAATTCCTAATTTCTGCTTTTCTAACTCAAACATTAGGTATAATTTCCTATAAATGAGGTTTATTGACCATAAATTCCAAAAATAACTGTAAAAATAAAGTTAATAAGTTAGTGTTACGTAATGTTGAAAACGTCAAAAAAATGACAAACATTGAAAAAAAGGGACAAAAATGTTGAAAAAGTGTAAAAAAAAGCATCAATAAAATTGTTGATGTTCAATTTTGACGAAAAGACAACACGATGGTTAAATCAATAAACTCCTGTTTAACCCTTGTGTTGTCTTCCGGTCGACCATGAACTTTTTTTTTCAATGCTTTTGACATTTTTTTATAATGTTTTAATCAAAAAACCTAATTTATATGACATTATACCTATTTTTTTTTTTTTTTTAAATGTAGGCCTATAGCCAGGATTTTTTTTAACTTTAGTTTTTTTTCAAATGCTATGAAACTGAATCAAATTTAATAAAAGTCATCGTTAAATTTACCAAAGATCATCCATGCATCCATGCTATTTTTTGGCATTTTGGTTCTTCTGATGAGAAACTTCTGATATAAAAAGAACTTTGAAAACACAAAGGTTAAATCAATATTTTGTGTCTAATTATTGATTTATTTTGGTAAGTAGCCATGTAATAAGCGGGATAATGTAATCACTCTACGTTATCTCTTAATTATTAATTCCTGTAGTGAGATTATTATGTCTTTCTATCCACCTTGCTGACAAAACCACTAGGCTTTATGAATATTATTGCATAATGATGTCACAAATATGCAAATGAGCGCATGACAGCTACTTTAAGAGACGTTTTTTTTTGTCCCTATTTCAGACTTTTTTTGACTTACTTACACTAGTTTTACTACTTTTTGGAATTCATGGTTAATAACCCTCATTTATATAGAATTGTACTTAAACTTGGGTTAAAAAAAACAGAATTGATGAATTATTTTGACTAATAGTTAAGATCAGAGACATGAAAGTGATCAGTTGAATTTGCAAAGAGCGTTGGAAGGAATCCAATCCATTTTTTTGTGGTAATTTGGCTAAAAAGAAACTTCATATTTCAGACATGGACTTAGACATAATTTTTAAAGTGGTCAGATTTGACCCGAGGACAACAGGAAGGTTAAATGCATTTGTGTAATCTTTATTCCTTAAATGATCGTTGTGTAGATACATGAAGACTGACTGAAGCAGCCAGCTGTCATCAGGAGCTGAGGAACAGCTGCACATCAGGTACGTTGCACCAGCAGGAGACCTTCTCTGTGATCACATCTCTGCACACGGAGCCAAAATGATGCATCCTGAGCCTGATTGTCCTCTCTTGTAATTGCGGTATGATTCACGGTAATAGCCCCGCGTCACAGAGCCGGCGTGTAGCTCACTTTCTGATCCCTCTTAGATTGACTTCTGCCATTGAACAAACTGTCGCCGGTTAACGACCTAAATAAATATAAATCCTGTTTATGTTCCCGGAGTCCTGTTGGGGAAACGGATGAGGGGAAGTAAATCAAATTAAAACCAAGCGGTTAATAATTGATGTCGGTCCGTAGATCCGTCCCGGGAGCTCGTGGTTGTGTGAGGCAAACAAATGTTCTGTGGCTGTCCTGTTGTGTGTTATCGGACCGCTGCAGGCCGGCGTGGCCAGGTACGGCTTGTTTGGCAATAATAACAATAGAGAAGCTATAGAGGATCCCCACTTTAGCAAATCTCCCCCGCCTCAGGGCGTCTTACTCTGACAGCAGAGCATACACCACAAAAGCAACATATACACCACAAAAGCCCCTATATACACCACAAAAGCAACATATACACCACAAAAGCAACATATACACCACAAAAGCAACATATACACCACAAAAGCCACATATACACCACAAAAGCCACATATACACCACAAAAGCAACATATACACCACAAAAGTCACATATCCCCCCCAAAAGTTACATTTACAAACCAAAAGCCACATATACACTCCAAAAGCCATATCTTCACCCCAAAAGCCATACATACACCACAAGAGCAACATGTACACCGCAAAAGCCAGATATACAAACCGAAATCCATATATACACCACAAAAGCCAACTATACACCGCAAAAAGCCAGATATACACCGCAAAAAGCCAAATATACACCGCAAAAAGCCATATATACACCGCAAAAAGCCAGATATACACCGCAAAAAGCCAAATATACACCGCAAAAAGCCATATATACACCGCAAAAAGCCATATGTACACCGCAAAAAGCCAAATATACACCGCAAAAAGCCATATATACACCGCAAAAGCCATATATACACCACAAAAGCCAAATATACACCGCAAAAAGCCATATATACACCGCAAAAAGCCAACTATACACCGCAAAAAGCCAGATATACACCGCAAAAAGCCAGATATACACCACAAAAGCCATATATACAAACCAAACACCATGCATTGTGTTATTGTGTCGGAGCCAACATAAAAGGGTTTGTTGATTTATCTTATGTCGAGACAAGCCACTGATAGAAGCAGAGCTCAGTGGATAAATTGTCCTGCTCAGTGACCTAAAATATCGTCCCCAGCAGTCTTCGTGGACATTGTGTAGAAGATACTCTGTTCGGAGTCAGTGGTGTGTGAGTAGGTAGGTGTGATCAATAGAAAGAGTGGGTGCATGTTGTTGATGTTGTCTTCCTGCTTGTCAGCATTAACGCTGGTTACCCTCGTCTTTTTACAGCGTCATCGTCCATGTCTCCTAGAAACTACACTGATATGCGACTTAGTTGTTGGCCAATCACATGTGTGGGTTTCCTAACTGGTTACGCAACAAAACAACCTAAATTAAAGGAGAAGGCTTTTGTAAATCTGTACTCGCCATAATGACAACAAGTCTCTTAAAAGTGAAGCCAACATCCTGTTAGTCTGTCTCTCAATACTTTCTGACTTCCTCTCTGTGACTCCGGGCCCTTTGGTTTGCTGCCATTGGCTTTTAATATTACTGGACATAGCATCTGGTTCGGGGAAGTCATGCATGGGCGGAAGTGCCTTAAACCTGCTTTCTTTGTGATCTCCAGCAGGGGGAGACTCCTTAAACTTGCTTTCTTTGTGATCTCCAGCAGGGG
>NC_048422.1:23893164-23896239 GCF_013103735.1 Etheostoma cragini | reverse complement strand
CCTTAAACCTGCTTTCTCTCTGATCTCCAGCAGGGGGGGACTCCTTAAACCTGCTTTCTCTCTGATCTCCAGCAGGGGAGGACTCTTTAAACCTGCTTTCTCACTGATCTCCAGCAGGGGGGGACTCCTTAAACCTGCTTTCTATCTGTATTCCTGGAGGGGGAAACCATCTTCTGTTTATTATATGAAGTGTATTTCATGGATTTCATAAACTTCAGTATGACAGTTAGGCAGTAAATCGTTTAAATCTGAGCATGCACGACTCAAATCTGACGTCATTGATACGTAAGTATCCAAACGAAGCAGCAAGGGCACCCTGGGACCAGGTTTTTGAAAAGCACGTCTTCAGGCATTGCTTTTAACGGATTCATTTGGACGATCGGCCAAATGAAAACTTTACCACAAAAATATCAAATCATCCTTTAGAAATCCAATTAAAGGTTGAAAATTAGCAGTATAAGAGCATTGCGGTCCTAATGGAGCTTTTCTTTGTAACGGATGGCTGTTTCCCTTTTGTTGATCCCTGCCTTCGAATCTTTCCTTCGTCCACCTTTGTAAGTAGTAAGTGAACTTTATTTAAATAGCACTTTTAGAGACAAGAAGGGTCACAAAGTGCTTCACAGTAAAAACAACTCAAAACAGTAAAACTTAAAAAAAACTAAGCCATGTTGCTAGTTAAAAGCTTCTCTAAAAAGACGTGTCTTCAGGTGTTTTTTTTAAAGTTTCCACAGAATCCAAATCTCTCTAAGCAAAAGGGAGAGAGGTCCAGAAAAGGCTCGATCACCTCTGGTTTTAAAACGTGTTCTGGGGACAGGGACCAGGTCTCGGTCTGAAGACCTCCGAGAGAGACGCCCACAGGAGTGAGGGCGTGCAGTAGATCCTGGATGTAAGCGGGAGCCGGACCATGCACGGCTCTATAAGTAGAGATACAAATGTGTGTTCTCTGCTGCACCACTCAGCCTGTTTGTGGTGCAATGACCATGAACCCCTGATGTCTTCAGCTTGTTTCTTCTGTCTCCTCTGAGTCTTTGCAACAAAAAGGTTGTTGAAAGCAAACTTCTTGCGTGACCTCTGCACCTGTGCCACGCAGCCGTGTGAAACCGAGACGGGGAGGCTCATCCCTCCTCCCGTGGATCTGTGCAGAAAACACAACAGCGGTGTGAGAACCAGAAGCGACGGGAGGAAAGTAGAGAGATAAAAGAGATGAGATCGGAGGGTGAGATGGAAGAAGGGGGGAGGTGGTGGGGGGGAGGGATTAGACAGAGGGAGAACGAGGATGGATGGCACAGAGAGAGAGCTGGATGGGGTGAGGGATCTCTGTCACAAATAATGATATCTCTCCTTCAGAGGCTGTTGTCTAATCATTTTATTCTTTGCTTATCAGAGATAAAGGAGACAGCGCTCCGCCATGTTTGCAGACAGCCACCCAGCTAACACACACACACACACACACACACACACACACGCTGCAAATCACAGAGTTTATTCATGGGGACAATGATCCTGCTTAGAGTCCCAGGACAATAAACATGGACACGCACGTTAGGTATTACACAGATGATGGACTGCTGTACACCACGACGAGCCGTCAGAATCATTCGCTCCTCCGCTTTCAAGATTCTTACTTTAATTTTGCAAGCTTTGCATTCTTAAAAAGACCGTATTATGAAACAAATCCCTTTTTGTGGGATTTGGGGGGTTATTTTGTGTCTCTGATGCTTCCACACACATTCACACTTGGAGTAAATAAGCTTCCGTTGTGTTTTGAGTGAGATCTGGTTCCTGAATGTCCTCTGATCTGGTTCCTGAATGTCCTCTGATCCGGTTTCTGAATGTCCTCTGATCCGGTTTCTGAGTAGGTAGAGGGGACGTCCAGCTGCGAGGAGGCCTCGGGGAAGACCCAGGACTACAGAAGGTGGAGGGTTTATATCTCCAACTGGGCCTGGGAACGCCTCGGGATCCACCAGCCGGAGCAGTGTGGCTCGGGAAAGGGAAGTTTGGGGTCCTCTGGTGGAGCAGCTGCCCCCTAGACCCAATACCGGATAAGACGATGAAGATGGATGGATGTCAGGCCGGGCCGGGCTAGGACACAACGGGCTTGATTTTTTGGACCCGATCTAAGCTCTACTCATGGTGTATTTTTGTAAGTTCGAATCAAAGGGGGACACCAAATATCTCTTTTGGGTCTTGGGTCGGCTGAAAAGGTTTGGGAACCCCTGGTCATCCTAACAAAATGTGTAAGTTGTACATATTAGGTTGCTCTAATTGAATCCTTTTCACAACACTGGCTGTATAAAGAAACAATCCCAATGTAAGTAATGAGGGGAAGAATCCACAGTCTTTCAAATGTGCAAAAATACTTTTATGGATTAACTCGAGCAAATATGAAATGAGGCCTCAGCAGTTGGTGTTAGTCAGATAAAATAAATCTTTTTTAAACTGGAGGAAGGATAACAGCAGCAGCACATGTGCAAATTGTTCTCACACAGACTTGAAAATGGGGAGAAACGTTGAATAGATGGAGAATTATGAGTATTGATGTAGTTTCTAGGATGCTGGACTTCACAGAACAGAGTTTACTTGCTCTTTAGTGACCTGAAACCAGGATTTACTGAATCACTGCAATGTCTGTCCGTAATGCAACTCTGCAGCTGACTATCCAGCGGTGGCATCTAATCCCTGCTGAATCATTACAGGCCCTCTGCAACCTTCTACATGGAGGCCAACGCACAGCGAGCGTTGTCTTTGTGCACAAGTCATGTCCTGTGGTTGGCTTCTCTCAATCTCTCATGTTTACGCTCGCTTTCCCCCGTCAGCCCGTCTGGATGTGTCAGCAGCTCAGAGGAACAAGAGGAAAACCTCGCGCCAGACGGCACAACTAATGAGAGAAAGGTGTTGCTGTGGAAAAGCCAACGCTGATACTCCCAACAGACAGACAGACAGACAGACAGAGAGACAGAGAGACAGACGGACAGACAGACAGAGAGACAGACAGAGAGACAGACAGAGAGACAGACAGACAGACAGACAGACAGACAGACAGACAGAGAGACAGAGAGACAGACAGACAGACAG
>NC_048422.1:23889119-23893064 GCF_013103735.1 Etheostoma cragini | reverse complement strand
AGCAAACACACACACACACACACACACACACACACACACACACACACACACACACTCCCAAATACACAGAATGACTGCTGCTGCATCCAAATGTGGCTTCAACAGTATGCTAGAGCTGCAAAGTTGTCAACTATTATATAAATAATACATCTTATTCATATTTTGATAATCAATTAATCGGTCTGAGTCAGAATGCTTCTCTAAAGTCAGCGTCCTAAATATGATTATCTTCTAGTTTCTTCTCTCCTCTGTGACAGGAAGCTGAATATCTTTGAGTTGTGGACATAACGAGACATCTGAGGACATATCTAATGCGTAATAGCTGCTTGAACAGACAACGTCTGGGATAGAGTCCGACCGATATATCAGCGGCATTTACAACGTATTCATTCATCATTCAGGACTAGTCGAATCCAAGTCAAGACCGAGTCCAAAGAGGGTTGAGTCCAAGACGAGACAGAGTCCAAAGAGGTTTGAGTCCAAAACAAGACAGAGTCCAAAGAGGTTCGAGTCAAACAAGACCGAGTCCAAAGAGGTTTGAGTCAAACAAGACCGAGTCCAAAGAGGTTCGAGTCAAACAAGACAGAGTCCAAAGAGGTTCGAGTCAAACAAGACCGAGTCCAAAGAGGTTCGAGTCAAACAAGACCAAGTCCAAAGAGGTTTGAGTCCAAGACAAGACCGAGTCCAAAAAGGTTTGAGCCCGAGTCAAATCCGAGTCCAGGACAGAAGAAAAGGTTTTATGCATGACAGTATCAAGACAATCATTTTGGGTTTCACTTTCCCTCCAATATTATTATCAACATAATAAAGACACCTGGACTCGGTCCAGACCAGAAGCCATATCTGGCAAGACCAGTGGCCGAGACCAGGACAAGTCAGAGTCCAAAAACTAGCGAGTCCAAGACCATAGAAAAACGGTCTCGAGTCCAAGACCGGACTCGAGTCCTACAGCCCTGGTAAAGCCCGTAATACTTGGAGCAAAGTCTCATGTTGTGTCTAGCCTTCTTGGAGGTTTATAATGTTGATGGTGATGCTAGCGTAGTAGCACCCTTAGCTCCCCCATTCAAAAGGCCATTTCCCCGAAAATGAGACTACATGAAATCTTAACCCTTGTGTTGTCCTCCCGTCAACCATGAAAACCATCAAAAAACCCTGTTTGTTACTTTTTTCAACATAATTATCGCTTTTTCCGACATTATTGTCACTTTTCCAATGTCGCAGGTGCTTGTTTTGATGTTTTTGCCAAAGTTTTTTGATATGTTTTGATAGGTTTTTATTTTCAGGGCTTATTTCGGCGGCCCATTTATTGCGCAAAAAAAATAATAAAATGAACGAAAAACTGGTCAAATTTTGACCCAGGGACCACATGAGTGTTAAAAGTGGCGCTTCCATCCGAAATATGCTTTAAAGCAAAAGTTAGACTCGGGTATAATCACAAAAACATCTTAGGTTGCAATTTGGCGAGATTAACATTTTATGCAGTACATGCTACGCTAGTAATAGTATTGGGCTTTCCTCTGTGTTTGGCTGTATTATTTTTGTCCCCTTCAATGGTAAAATGTTAAGTGTTTTTGCCCCCCCATCCAACTTTTAGTTTACATTTACATGCAACACATAGACCATATACAGTTAATCCGCTATACCTGCTGCTACGTACCCCAAACCCCGGACTGCAGGTGCATGTACTTCATCAGAAAACAGCGTTGGCTCTTCATTAAGAGCACAGTGATCTGTGTAATCATGCTAATCAGCCGCTCATATTCTGAGGAGCTCTCCTTGAAATGAAAGGTTGAACCTCTTTAAGCCCACCTGTGCAGCGCTGCTGATTAAAACGGGGTCACCGCCAACTCTCCGTCTTGTTTCTGTCTCTGCTGATTCCTGCTGGCTTCTGCCTCGTGAGCACCTCTTTCCTTCTCCTCTGCAAACTGTCTCGACATGACGTTTGATTTGATTCTGCAGTACGATCTATTTCAAAGCGATGTTAAAGGATACCGATAAAGTACATGAACAGAGGCTCAGGGTTTTCGCTGCCATTGTGAGGTTTAGGTGCAGCACCTGAAGCCGTTTTGGGCAGCAGCTAAGCTAAAAGAATGTAACTAACTAAAGTCTTTTCTCAGATCTAATGATTGTATTTGGACATCTTTAGCAAGTTTTGGGTCCAAAATTATGTGAAGATGAGACACAAAACTACCACCAAGAGACACAAAGCGACTACAGAGAGACGCCAAACAAATATAGAGAGCCAAAAAAAACTCAAATGACCAAAAAGAGACACAACACAGCTGCAAAGAGACACAAAAACCCACAAAGAGATACAAAATTTTTTTTTGAATTATATATTTTTTTTTTTCAGTAAATCTACTTTTACTAATAGAACGACTACTTTATGCCGTCTGCTGCTTTTCTTTCCCCAAACGCGTCTCTTTCCGCCTCAGCCTCATTTCCCCTCATCCTGCGTCTCTTTTTTGATGCTTGTTCTCAAAAAAAAAGTTTGCAGCCTGAGGATGTAGTTGTATAATAAGGCCAGAGTTACTCAACCATAAGAAACAATCTCCTCCGTCTCCCCCTCACTTCCATTTTTCTCTCCTCTCACTCACAAGTAATAAGAAGGCACGGAAAGACAGAATAAACTGAAGGAGGACCGGAGGACTGAAGGAAGGAAGGAAGGAAGGGGGAACAGGAGAGGTGATGTGATGAGAGGAGAAAGAGGATTACCAGACAAGGAGAAGAATCTATATTCTGGAAACTCAGCGGAAACACACATTCACAGCAAACTCTGTACAACGAAACAAAGGCAGTGGGGGTCTATGTATAAGGGCTCCATGTTGGATCCACGCTGCAGGATCTGTTTCCCTGTCGGAGCTCTCGAGTCGAGCCGTCTCTCTGGCAGATTATTACTCTCACCCCGAGAAATTAGACCACGCACTGATCCGGCCTATCTCCGTGTACAGGCACAATCCGCGCATTAACACACACACACACACACACACAGGTTAACACACAAACACACACTATCACAAGCCTTCTCTGAGACATTACATCTCTGCTGGGCGATCTCATTAACCACAGACACCGACAGTGAGATGAAACCAGTGATGCAGAGCATGATGAGAGTGAGTGAGTGTGTGTGCGTGCGTGTGTGTGTGTGTGTGTGTGTGTGTGTGTGTGTGTGTGTGTGTGTGTGTACGGGAGTCCTCGCCGACAGTCAAAAGCGCCACGAAACCAACTGTCAGCTTGGATTTTCAAAGTAAAACCAAAGGGGCGAAAGTGATGAAATCTTCTGGAACAACAGCTCACGTCAATTGCAAAAATGAATCATATGAGGCGACAACAGATATCAAGATTTTGCACTGAGATAATTCTAATAATATGCTGAACTGCAAACAGTTTATCAGATCACAGCCGGGCAACACTTGGCTTCCAATGTGTGCCATCCGCTTCCATCGCCAACGTCTTCGAGCAGGCGTGATGTGGTTTTCTCCACCAAGGCCTCCACACCCGGGCCTCTTTAAAACTATTCCATGAACCACTGACCTTAAACTGTAGAATAATAATAAACCACAGCTGCAAAACAAAGATGTTTATAATTCAGAATGATATTGAATACTAAATACCATATTTTACGGACTATAAATGACACTTTTTTTCATTGTTTGGCTGCCCCTGCGACTTATAGTCAGGTTTGACTTATGTACAGTAGGTATCTATATATAGGCCTATATATATAAAATTTCACATTTTTAAATGTTAATTCATACTGAAAACTTTACCTTCTAATAATCGAGCAGCAGAAAGAAAGTTTGGAGGAACAAGTCCACAGATGCTCAGAGCTGGAGGAACGAGTCCACAGATGGCCAAAGCTGGTCAGTGCTTCTGACTGGCTAGTAGTCCTTACCTAGGTACTGTCAGGGCCCTCATACTCTGCTTCTGACTGGCTAGTAGTCC
>NC_048422.1:23881730-23889019 GCF_013103735.1 Etheostoma cragini | reverse complement strand
GTGTGTGTGTGTGTGTGTGTGTGTGTGTGTGTGTGTGTGTGTGCAGGCTAAACTGAGAATCATGCTGTGTGTTTTCGGTCTCCATTCCTGGTTCTTCTACCATCAGAGCATTCGTGGAACCAGTTCTAAATGTGCGAGACTCCAAATAAAAAAAAGCTGAATATGATTCATCTGCACTGTGTTGGAGGGAAAGTGGAGAAAATCGACGTGAACTTCACCCACATGTTTCATACAAGTGAAATGTTCAAATTAGACTGGACAGGTTGTAGAAAGGAAACAGAAATGTAGCGTAGCCGGACTGATAATGTTGTCAGCTTTGTGACTTTCAGGACTAATAAAACAAATTTAAATTAAATTAATTAAGGAGTATAGATTGGGAGAGATTCATGTTCGGTTTTATTGATGGATTTGTCTTTAATGTCCTACAACCATTTTTAACATTCAACTGATCCCACTGCAGCCCAAATATTAAAAAGCATTTAAAAAAAGTGACAAATAAATCAGACAAAACGACAATTTCTTTTTAACATTTTGACCTTGAGGGACGAGTTCATGGTTAATGGGAAGACAACACAATACTTTATTTATCTTAAGAACTAGTTTTCTCAACACATAAAGCTTCTGGAGTTACGAGGTTTTATAAAACCATTAACTAGCACGAGCTCGGTGAAATAACCAGCGCGCCTGTTGCTACTTGTCGATAAATTACGTAACGTCGAATTCTCTCAGTTCCATTTGTTGGAGCTGAACCCCGAACGGGACTCGGCACAGCCAGATTCTTTTGTACTCTGTGGTTTTTCAAGAAGCTCGCCCCCAAAAAATTAGAGCGAGAAGCAGCACGGGGACACTTTGCATAACGATCAAATTAAGAAACAGACAACAGAAAAGACATTGTGAGCTGCTGCAGCGGTGCAACGCAGCAGAAACCACGTTCATTAGAGGCATTTACGGCGTAATTGCACTCTGAAAGAAGTGATTTGTTATGTTTTCGAGAGCGTGCTTTCATCGTACTGCATGCACTGCAGTGGGGATTTTTAGGAGACGGAGCTTGACTGAGGGTGGAGCATAAGGAAGTTGTGGTGCGGTATAATGTGCACAAACAGGAAGTTGTGTGTTATTTGTTTATGCTGGAGCGCGGAGGACGAGTGGAGGAGTCTCTCAGCTGGAGGACAGACGCTGATCTGTGTTGTTGGACAGACGGCAGCAGGGTAAAAAGAGAGGGAGTGAGTTTTTCTTTTATTGGGGGTTACATGTCAGGGTATCCCCATGTGTATCACAAACCCAGTGGCCCACCAGGTCTAAGATACCCCCCACCAGGTCTAAGATACCCCCCACCAGGTCTAAGATACCCCCCACCAGGTCTAAGTCACTGGATAAATGAAACTTTGGAAAAGGGTCTAATTTGACCCCAGGTCAACACGCGGGTTAAGGATACCTTTGATGGAAGATGAGAAGATGATTATTATTCTTTTGAACGTGATTTCATTGGCTGTTGTCATAACTCCAATAATGATCGAGGAAGACTGTTGCGTTCATTCTTTTGTTGTCGAACGGAGACATTTTGCTTTTAGAGGATTGATCTCTGCCGGAAAGAGTTGTGACGTATTTCCACAAATGAGGTACAAAGGTGTGCATGAGGTGGCTGAGCGAGGTTTGATGTACTTCAGAGCCTCCGAGCGGCCACGATGAGCCACCGAGAAACAAGAACGAGCCTTGTTTATTAATCAAAAAGTTGTGGAAAAAGAAAAATGTCTCCTCTCTCTTTTATATCTAATGTCTGCTTTTTACAAAGGAGGCTTTAGAAATGTGTTTTCACTTTTGCACCGTGGCAAATGATGAACTGAGACCCAAAGAGAGATTTGATACGGTTGTCTCGGATTAGAGTGACAATTTGGATTTACAGTCAGACTGAGTTACACACACACACACACACATACACACACACACACACACACACACGCACACAGGCACACACACACACACACACACACACACGCGCGCGCTCGGCCTGACTCTTTGCCTTGTCAAACGCACTCAGAACAGATTGGCACAATCAAGTGCGTCTGTATTCAAAGCCTTTTTAAAAGGTTAATATTTCAGTTCCCATTTGCCTCAAAGCTTACGCTAAGCCGGCGCTGCGCTCTCTCGTCTATCTGCCTTTGATACAGGAATCCCTCTGAAGCAGCTCTGTTGACGCATTCGACAAACTGTGCGTGTGTGTGTGAGTGTGTGTGTGTGTGAGAGTGTGTGATAATCCACGCTGCGCGGCGCTTGCCGACAGCTACGCCTGTCATGCTGTCGAGTCGGTGTGTTTGTCTCCTCGTACTCTAACCTCCGATAGGTCTCAGAGTGCTGCAGGGACGAGACGAGCATCGTGGAAGAGAGAGGATATCTGGGCCGTGATTGGCTCCGGTCTGGGCCGTGAGGTTCAATGCATCAACACTGCCTCGCTCCGCTGCTGCCTGGTCGGGGAGGGGGGGTCGACTGATTGATTCCTGTATCGGTGTCTGCAGAGTTCTCGCACCGACAAAGCCCCTCTGAGCTTTTTGAGAAATTTCTGGTCCAATAGTTTCGATGTAGGATGAATTCAGAGGCGGAGGAGATGCAAAGCCTCCGTCCAGACGTGGGCTTCCTGCAGGAGGACGGCTGCCAGTCATGCTCCGCTCTCGGAGGACAGCTGATGGTGTCAGATCGTTATTGATCCACAGACTCTTCCTTCCTGTGTTTCCCAGATAGTTTCACAACTTAGTTTGAGCGAGGCGCTATGCTGAAGACATTCTTCAAACCGAATTCGGTCAGTTAGCTGTTGACCAACCAGGACAGACGAATGCCCTTCACTGCTGGTTTTTACATGTCTTTTTTGTTGTTGCTGTGTGTTTTAGATTCAGTGCCCCCCCCCTCCGGGTAACCCCTGCTCCCTCTGTTAGTTTCTGTTTGGAATAAAAATCAACTTGCAGAGACTTGATTTGTGCTTGTGGCTGGCAATTCATCGCAGCCGGACATTTAGTTGCAGTCAGACGCAGGATCTGTTGGTACACGATCCGTCCTGCGTACGTGCAACGTGTTAGCGTAGCCTACGTGCAGATGATATCATGATGTACGAGGATTTACGATCTGCACGATCGGTTCCACGGTAGCGATCAGCTGTTAGCCTCCACCGGAAAGCTAACGACGTTAGTTTAGCTAACAGCTAATTCAGCTAACCGCTATCTGACAGCTTGACTCAGCCTAAAATAACGTTACTTAAACTAAACAGTGGAAAAAGCAGTACTTTACAGCAGTACAGTACTAGTAGCAGTACAGACTTTACAGTAATAATAAAGACAAGTTATGAGTGATGGTGTTTTAAATGAGCACAAGTAAAGTAGAACGGACTTAACAGCTGTTAAATATTTAAACGGTTGTTTTCTGTTTTTCTATATGTATATTTTCTGTAATATGGTGTTTTTTTGAAAATGAAACCATGGAAACCTTAACATCAAAATACAGTTATGAACCTGAAAAAGAGCATCATACGGGCGCTTTAATACCACGACCAACACTAATAATATTAAAGGGACACAACCCATATCGTTGATTGGTTTGGAGGACTTGTTTTGCAGAACTCTTCAAGAAAGCAGTTGTTTTGAGTGTCACATATTTTCTGAAATGAGAAGAACCCAACGGCCCTTAAAGAATGAGTAAAGATTTTAACAACAATATAATTTGTAATTTACGGGCTCAAACATGCAGCATGCAACACCAACATGGTGCTTTATCCCCAAAACACAGAATGGGAAGTCGGGATTGTTTTACGTAGTGAAAGCTGGAGCGGATGTTAGGTCCGTGGAGTGAGAGAGCTGTCTGCTTTCTCTGGCATCAACTGGCATCTCATTCTTCCATCACTGCCCCCCCCCCCTTCTCATCTTCCTCCCCTCCTCGTCTTCCTCCCCCCGCTGCTAACTGTAGGCAGCCAGGAGTGTGAGGAGAGTTTCAATGACTTGTGGCTGCGAGTGCACTCACACCGCAATGTTTCTGCTTGGCGGAGCAGCTAACAAGCATGCACCCGTCTGCACAAACCACACACACACACGCACACACACACGCACACACACACACACACGCACGCGCACACACACACACACACACACACACTTGTGTCCCTGCTGCATAC
The DNA here is from genome assembly GCF_013103735.1 of Etheostoma cragini. Taxonomy (NCBI): domain Eukaryota; kingdom Metazoa; phylum Chordata; class Actinopteri; order Perciformes; family Percidae; genus Etheostoma; species Etheostoma cragini. The sequence goes on along the minus strand of NC_048422.1, from coordinate 23,884,866 downwards.
TTGTAGAAACTGTTTCCCTCTCTTACCATTGCTTCTAATCCTAACCTCACCCCTACTAACTCTGACATTTCCACTTAATCCCCTTCTAATCTTAGCTATGAAGCCACATCCAACTCTAAGTGAAGCAGAAGTTAAAAATGTTCTCGTCCTCTTCCTTCCTTCTTTTTGAGGCCATTTTAATCCCCACGAGGATTAAAAGTTTCCACATAAGAAGACACACACAGTCCCAAAGCTGCGACAGCGGAGAAGCTACTACTTTAAGTCATTTCTGCTCTTCTGTGTTCAGTGCCATTGAAGCCACGACTGCTTCATCATTCACACACACACACACAGACACACACACACACACACACAGACACACACACACTCACTCACTCAGCGTCAAGGCAAGAAAGTGTCTCATGCTAAATCTGCTTGTTGCTATGACAAACATATTTCTAAAGCATAGTCGCTGCGGTTCAGCCGTCGCAGAAGGTGTTGATAGTCGTCTTTCTGTCACTGAGTTCTGGAAACTGTCCTCCTCCAAAAAACGCCCCCATAAGTTGTTGGCTCGATCACGAATACCCGACTTCTTTTACGTTAATAGTGGCGGCGCCCTCTAGTGGCCGTTGTAGTGATGGGAGCAAAGCAGGAAGTAAGGTGAGGAAGTATAAAGGTCGTTTCACACGGGCGGGGGGGGGGGGGGGACACTTTGTCTGCATGTGGACAAAGACAAAGGGAACACAGAGGTAAAATACAAGAGGTAATGGGTAATGAGGAACAGGTGATACGTCAGGTAAATCACATTAGGGCGGGGCGGGACAATCAGACAGACAAGAAGTAAAAGACGAGACGAGACGAGACAGAGACCAACCTTCAAAATAAAACAGGAAACCGAACATACAGACACTCACAGGGGAACACCAGACAGAGACCACCCCACAAGACCGGGTAGGACTCTTTAGACACAAACACGAGGAGACGAGACAGGACCGAAAAACCAAAGAAGGAGACAAAGAAACTAAAGCAACCCCCCAAAACCATTACCCATAGATTCCCAATTTAATATGCTCAAGTTCTGGTTCCTTAGTGACAGGCGCTTGTTGTGTTGCAGCGATGGAGCACAGTGAACGTCTCTAGTGACATTGACAAAGTCCTGTAGAACTGCAACCCATGAGCCAAAAACACAACTTTCCTCTTATTTGGGAAAATAGGCAAGTGATCCAGTTCAACTCCCGTCAACCCCTCAAAGAATCGGAATCGAGAATCGATAAGAATTGCAATTGGAAGGAAGAATTGTTCAAATCGGACCAATGCCCAACCCGGCAACGTCTCATTCAGCATCACGTGAATTAACGTCTGATTTCAGACTTAGACTTATTATGTCAATGACGGGTCCCCACAAGGATAGTGAGACGCACCATGTGTGTGTGTGTGTGTGTGTGTGTGTGTGTGTGTGTGTGTGTGTGTGTGTGTGTGTGTGTGTGTGTGTGTGTGTGTGTGTGTGAGCGCCTATCAAAGAAGCTATGCGGAGCTCCTTGCTTTTAATCCATGAATAAAAGAGAAGGTAGATGTTTCTCCTCACCGGCCCCATGCATGTTGAACGGAGGCCGAGAGCAGTCGGAGGAGAATGGAGGAAAGCTTTTAGAGTGAACCCCGCGGTGACCGTGACCCCGAAGTCAACACGGAGAACCCTCAGCAAAGAGTCATGAAGTGGAAAAGAGCTATCACAATCTGTACTATTGAGTTAAAACACAGACATGTGTTTTTAGTGCGTGACTTTTAGATATTAACGAGCGTCCGTTACGTTCAAGCCGTTGCTAAATGAGCTGCTACGAAGCTGCACTCTGAGAAATAAATCCGTAAAATAACAGAAACAGGACCATTACCATTACAGACTTTCTACCTCGATTAAAAAAACAGAATTTTTCAGGTAAATAACTGTCTCAATGGTAAAAAAAACAAACACAACACTCTCCGTGATGTTGTAAATCAACATAAATACAGCTGTGAATCACGTACAAGGGACAATATCCGTTAAAATGTGCAGTCATGCAACTGTTAATTTACAGATATTTCTTAAGAGTGTAATTAAGACACTCAGCTCCACACAACTCTCTCTGGATTTCCTCTGTGTCCTCCTTGGCTACTAGCAACTGCGTGAGGGGGTCCCGATCACAGAAGGCTTGTATCATGTGGACGCGCCGACACTGTTGTGGTCATTACACACAATTCCTTCCGACAGAAACTACGCACCGTAGCTTTAAATGACAATACTCAGTAGTTAAGAACCCATTTTTGTGATATTGGATTTAGTTCCTACGCTGATTCAGATGTTAAAACCTGAGTGCACCGCTGAAGCTTTTACAGCGGACGATGATCTACGAGCTGCTCTAAAAGCCAAAAAAGTCATCTGTTCCCCCGCTGTCCATTATCTTCTCTATATAGGATGTTATGGCCAGGAGCTCTCCATCTCCAGGTGGTGTTATAAAATATATATTTTACTTTAGGGCTCCAATCAATCACAGCTGACCTGAGCATCTATCAACGACCCGCTCTGTTTCTCGGAAACCCCCCCCAGCAGCAGCTTCCCCCCCGTCCACAGCGTCGTTAATAAATGATCAAAAGGCAGTTTCGTCCGATTGGGAATGGATTGAAACAGTTTAGGAGAGGTAACGACAGAATCTGGCTTTAAGGAAGAACATCCAGGAAGAACATCTAACATGTATATATCATTAGGGACTGACTGTTTTTATTTCAGGGGCCACCGGAGGAGTTTTAGGACCTTTAGTCCAAAAAGACCGTCCCTCCAACAGCAATGCATTTTTCTATGACCCTCGGTAGTATCTAATGATTTAATTGATCTAACGTATGTCTAAGGCAGTGGTTCCCAAACTTTTTCAGCTCAAGACCCAGAAGAGAAACTCGGTGTCTCCCGGGGACCCGAATTTACAAAAAATACACCATGAATCATTGTACCATCTACATTTTTAAACTGAGGACAAAAGACGGAACAAACCACGAATTTAAATGTAAATGAAGTATATTTATTCCATTGTAAAAGTAAACAAAAACAGTAAAGGTCTCTATTCTCCTTCCTGTGTCTCCCCCCTTCCTCAATTCATGTTCTCATCCCCTCCTAGGATAAGAGAAGAGA
>NC_048422.1:23878604-23880399 GCF_013103735.1 Etheostoma cragini | reverse complement strand
TAGATAGATAGATAGAAGGATGGATGGATGGATAATGTTCCACTCAGAACATATGTTAATTCTCATCACCATAATTACTAAGCCTTTCTTTCAAATTTCATTTTAAATGACACTTCAAATATCAAAAGTTTTTGAGCAGAGCTACATAAAGAGCCAACGTGTGTGTGTGTGTGTGTGTGTGTGTGTTTGCGTTTGTGTGTGTGTGTGTGTGTGTGTGTGTGTGTCAACATCTGCTGCTGAGTGGCTGCCTAAATAATTGCAAGCTGTTGAAAGTTGAAGCTTGTTAGCGGCGGTTTTGACACATTGAGCCGTAATGAAGGTAAACAAAAAGCTATTTATTCTCAGTCTGGAGATGAAAAACAGCCAAACATAAAGAAAGTGCTCATGTTGTTGTCACCACAGAGAACATATTTCCCCTTGACTTTCCCCTGAACTTTCTTTTTAGTGGACCTGACTCGTGGAATGAAATGCTTTTCTTAAATTCAACTCAAATCAACGCATTCTCATGAAGGCCTTCGTTGAGATTAGTCGAAAAGGTCAGCGTCATGCGGCGACGACAGTTAAGTTTATGCACCAAAACAACTAGTTAAAGGGTAACTACTACATTCTTCAACCTGAACTCTATTTGAATGTGTTTTTTATGTGTAAGTGACTGATAGGAACCACAGTCTTTGACATTGGTGCAATATTAAGCACGAACGCTGTTACCGACAGCTAAATGAAACCCTATGGGGCAAAGATCCAGATCCAAGAAAAGTGCTTTATTTTGCCACTAAAAGGCTTAAATTATTAAACTATTCATCCGGCAACATTATAGAAAGGATCCCTTTAGAGGTAGACCTTTAAAATCTCTTTGAGACCTTTCTATTTAACCAGAAATAGCTCTGAAGTCGCTAGCGCTAAACCCACCAGACTCCATTTCCTGTTTTGTTTTTGTTTTTTGTTTTATTTGTTTTGTTATTATTACTTACACTTTTATGTTCCCTGTATCTGTCTTTTATTGTCTGTGAAGCGTCCTTGAGTGTTAGAAAGGCGCTGTTAAATAAAATGTATTATTATTAAAAAAATAGTACTTTTGGTGTGTATAGAGCCCACGTAGTTTCACGTGTAAATCTGTCAACTGTGTGTTTATTTCAATTAAAATTAGAGCTGTGGTGGTTGGAAAAGTGGAAAAATGACCCAAAACAGCTTTTAATAGTTTCACTTTGTTTCTGTCGTCTTTGAACGAAATGTATTTTGAGATGCTAAAATCACTGTTTATTTAAGATAAGATAAGATAAGATAATTTATTTATTAGTCCCCAGTGGGGAAATTACTGCACTGCACTCTGTGTACACACTTTTGTTAGTACTCACACACAGGCCTGAAATACACACACATGCTCAGGACCTATACATGCACTGATGTCAGAGTGGGGGGGGCTGCCAGCTGAACCAGCGCCCTGAGCGGTCGGGGGGGTACGGTGCCTTGCTCAAGAGCACCTGGCAGTGCCCAGGAGGTGAACCGGCATCTCTCCAGCCACCAATCCACGCTCCCAACTTTTTGGGTCCATACGGGGATTTGAACCAGTGACCCTCCGGTTCCCAACCCACCTCCCTATGGACTGAGCTACTGCCCCCCCCCAAAAATTATAATTAAATTTACATGGAGTCTGGTGGGTTTAACAAACACACACATCTCTATCCTTTCTTAAAAGACTCACACTATATTGTGGCTGTTACAATTCAATCCAAGACCTTTATTTGTCCCCGAGGGGCGATTCATTTTGAGGAAGAAGTTCAGACATCCAGCACAT
>NC_048422.1:23876889-23878504 GCF_013103735.1 Etheostoma cragini | reverse complement strand
TTCTCTGTATTAATTATCTGACTTTCTCTGTATTAATTCTCTGACTTTCTCTGTATTAATTATCTGACTTTCTCTGTAAACTTGAGCCTACCTTTCACACTAAATAGTCCATGTTAGTGCGATCCTTCGTGATCACCTCCGTGTCACTACCTTTCACGACTCTACTTTTAGAGACGTTACTTTTCGTCTCTGACTCTTCTCCACACTAATTAAGCCGATATAGTGCTGCCATTCATGTCATTCATCTCGACACTACACATTCACACTTTTTCTTTAAAGTGCTACCCCTTGAGTCTGACTTTCTACAACAACAAGTCTTGTTGCCAGAGGATGTTGGGAGGGCTGATGGAGCAGATGTTGTAGAAAGGAGGGCAACGCTGCACACTCATAACTCTCATGCAATCGTTTTCATGTTCGGTTCCAGAGATCGATGCGTTTCCTCCTTCAGGACGACGATGACCTTCTTAGTTTCATCCTGAAGGAACAACGTGTCAAAACACTTAGTTTCTCACACGTGTGCTGAGTGTTTTTTTTCGTTTTCATTCTTTTAACAACAACAAATCCCACAAACAGACATCGGCTTAAAGGTGCTGTCGGTAGGATTAGGAAGATCGAGGACATATAGCCAAAGAATTTGAACATCTCGTTTCCCCCCCCTTTCTGCTAAAGCCCAAACGGTGGGCCGATATTAGGCATTTCCCAATCTGTGGCTATCGGCGTTTATAATGGCCGATATATATATTAACTTATGTATTATTTCTTATGAATGAGGTTTCATGACCATAAATACCAAAAATAACTGTAAAACTCAAGTTAATGAGATAGCATTACGCACAAACCTTTGAAAAAAAGCGTCAAGAGTGTTGAAAAAGAGGCCAAAAACGTAAGAAAAAGTTAAATACATCGATAAAAAGTGTTGATTTTCAATTTTGACGGGAAGACGACACAAGAGTTAAATGCTTAAGTTGGTTTGCAGAGCATGTAGAGTAATGAATATAAATATATCACATCTAAAAAAAACTGAAAAATATAAATATCTAGATACTAGAGACATACAGTTGGGGAAAGAGTATAAAGTATAAACTAAATTAAGTATAAATTACTGTAAAGCAAATTCAAAATAAACAGTAAATCACTGTAAATGAAATGTTAATTCCCATAATGCAATGTGTATTACAGTAATGGACCGGAAAAATAAAATGATGGTATTTTAATGGCCATTTTTGGGGTAATTAACTGCAGAAATTACAGCGGAGTCAACCAGTGTGTCCCAGACCACGTCAACAGATGCCTCCTCCATTTATCTTCCCATTTTGATCCGTCCACTTGTCGTGGGAGGTGCCGTGTGGGGGGGTTTTGGGACCAGTACGTGAACTGGTTTGACTTCGCCAACTCCGCAGGAAATGAAATGCGAGAGACAGAGATACGTCCCGTTGACGTGGTCAGCGATCAGATGAAGGATTGAAGCCGTGAATATTACATGCCAGGCACGTCATTATGCTCGCTCGTTGTGTTCCCCCGGCTCCGCCTGCAGGTGCAGCTTCGCCTTCTCCATTAACACACACACACACACACACACAGACACACACACACACACACACACACACACACACAC
>NC_048422.1:23875732-23876789 GCF_013103735.1 Etheostoma cragini | reverse complement strand
TGCTGATGTGTTTTTCTGCCTTAAACTCAGAGAAGCACACCAGCAAAGACATGAAAAGGTAAACACGGACTCAATGAAAGATTTTTAAAACAGTGTCATCAGGGATCTGTCCACTGGAAACTGAGCTTTCTCAGACAGAAGAGACGCTGCTGACTTTAATTACTCAGCATGTCTGTGTTTAGTTCAAAGGTCAACTTGTTATCAACGACGATTCCTAGTATGACTCAACAATTTCCAGCTCTCTTCCATCCATAATCGTCTTTTCAGGAGTTGGATGGAGACGTCTCCAATCAACGCACATGCCCTTTGTCTTTGTAACATTTAAGTCTAAAGAAGGCTTCTTTGCACCAGTTTAAGAAATAGGGCAGTATTTAGGGCCGTGGGAGGTTGCTGTGGAAACCTGATAAAACGAATGACACTGGTGCACGAGAATGACCGTTTGGGCGTTTGTGCAAATGGGCCAAAACTATCTGCAGCTGCCGACGTAAAAGGTCAGCCAACCCCAGGGGGGGGGGGGGGGGGGGGGGGGGGGGGGGGGGGGGGCGTAGGGACTCTGAAGATCCTCCTTCCTGTTTGGCGGAGCCTTGATGTCGGCTGTTTCAAAGGACCGTGGAATTAGTTGCAGTGCAGGGACTCCCCGGGGTCCGCAGCGAAACCCGGGTGACCTCTCGATCATCAAGCTGGGATTAAAAGCGACCGCTTGCTGGTCCTCGAAAGAGGTTCCATAACTCACAATAACGTGGCAGAGGTGTCTTTTCCAGGACATCAGTCGAGGGTTTTATTGATTCTGAGAGTCTCCGAAAAAGCCCAATCGGTGGCGACGGCCACAACAAGGCAAGGCAGCTTGATTTTATCTGTAGAGCACATTTCAGCAACAGGGATATTCAAAGTGCTTTACATAAAATCAGTTAAACAGATAAAACACAAGTACAAACAGTTAAAAATCATAAGCATCAAAAACCAATAAAACACTTGAAAAGACAAAATAGGAGTGACTTTCTCTGTATTAATTATCTGACTTTCTCTGTATTAATTATCTGACTTTCTCTGTATTAAT
>NC_048422.1:23874681-23875632 GCF_013103735.1 Etheostoma cragini | reverse complement strand
CTTTCTCTAGTGACCCTCGAAATTTATTAGAGACAAAAAGGTCGCCTGAGGTGTTAATTTATAAACTTTAAAGCTGCATGAGCTCCTTCCTGTTGTGAGATTTGGGATTCATGCTTCAGGAAGCTCTTCAACGACCAACTGATCTTCACAGTTTCAAATTAAAAAGAACTGTCAATTAAAGTCTAAACCTGGTTTTTGAGGCTAGTAATCGGTCAAAAAGTCACACACAAATTAATTTTTTTTAATTTAAAAAGATTTCGCCTCTAGTAACCAGAATGCACTCATTGGTTTTAATGCTTAATTAAAAGCATTTATGCTTTTTTTTAATGCTTTAAGATTCTTGGTGCAATATTCGGAAATACTCTTTTTACTTAAATACTTTTTTTAGCAGTTAGGTCTGTCCCAATGACGACATCTATAGTCTATTTCCGTTGTCCAATCAGAACGGACCCACCATGGGGGACGTGGCCTCTCTGGGACCCCAGAGGCCAAGACCACGGTAGCAGAAAACTATGTTGGACAATGTTGACTCTTAACTTTAGTTTTACGGTTATTTTTTGAATTTATGGTCAATAAACCTCATTTATAGGAAATTATACCTAATGTTTGAGTTAGAAAAGTAGAAATTAGGAATTATTGTGACTAAAATTAAAGGAATGGATGTTGATGATAATCACAGACTGGAATATGTCAACTTTTACTCAATACTATTTCAAAAACACTTCCATTTGTTTTACAATGCTATAAAATTGAATAAGACGCCCCAAAATTAATGAAAGTAGAGATTTGTACTTGGCAAAGAGCGTTGGGTGGAATCAATCATGTTATTTTGGGGAATTAAAAAGAACATTGATAACATGAGGACAACATGAGGACAATATGGGGACAACATAAAGACAACATGAGGACAACATGAGGACAACATGGGGATAATGTGAGGACAACATGAGG
>NC_048422.1:23873864-23874486 GCF_013103735.1 Etheostoma cragini | reverse complement strand
GACAACATGAAGACAACATGAGGACAACATGAAGACTATTATCTGATGACGCATTGGGGTCATTTTTGGATTTATTGATTTACATTGATATAGGAAAACGGGTCAATTGGAGGGTTGAATTGTAATATTGGTGAAAAAGAATAGGTGTGCATGACTGTGACCTTGTCTGCTACTGAATGACCTCCAGCGTCCTCCCTCTGTGTGCAGTCTTCAGGCTGAGCTGTTCCCTGCCCAAGAGGCCCCACTTCGGGGAGGTGTCGGTGCTGGACCTGCTGCCTGGAGGCACCGCCCGCTTCCACTGCCACATGGGTTACCACCTGCAGGGGGCGCCGCTGCTCACCTGCCTCAACGCCTCGCTGCCCGTGTGGAGCGGCCCGGTGCCCAGCTGCAGGGGTGAGTGCTGCTGGTGGAAAGAGGGTCCTAAAAATGGAGTCATGATGATTTAAAAAATACGGTCTTGAATTTATTTTTATTTTTAAATGACAATGTTATTGGACAATATTAGGCGTTTTCCAAACTATTGGTATCAGCATTTATAAATGAATACTTAAAAAATAAAATAAAAAAGGACAAAACACCCTTTAACCATGTTATGTGTTGACATTGCATAGTCTGTCCACCA
>NC_048422.1:23872682-23873619 GCF_013103735.1 Etheostoma cragini | reverse complement strand
ATAGTCTGTCCACCAGAGGACGCTCTACAACGTCTCTGTTGGCAACACTCTTATTTAAAACTTTAATATCTTAAGTTTGTATTTTTCTGCATTTTATTGATCAGAACTTTAATATATTTTGATGTTCTGTTGAGACAATAAAACAAATTATAATCATATTATTTTAGTGGGAACTCATAAATACAAACTACAAATAACTAATGTTAGGAAAATCTGATTATGCATTTCTGGATTTCTCTTTTTTTAACTATATATCGGCATATCGGATTTTTAAATAACCAAATATTGGTATCAATATCAGTCGGGCTCTAATTTGATACTATGAATAAAATTGAATTCAATTAATGTCATGTACAAACGAGCCCTTACTCATGTAGCACCTGTTAAAGCCACGTTACTAGTTGCTTTACACAGCTCATGAATGTTGCCATCGTGACTTTAAATAGATCCATTAATGAACTCCTTCTCTGCAGCTCTCTGTGGAGGAACCGTGAAAAACGCCACAGTAGGGCGGGTGCTGTCCCCTTCCCCCCACCACGGGCCTTATGCCACCCAGGACCGCTCGTGCTCCTGGTCCCTGGAGGCCCCCAAGGACCAGAGGCTGCACCTCCACCTGGAGAGACTGGCCCTGGGAGCCACCGACAGGTAGAAGCGCCCGCGTTCGTAGCGTTTTTGGGGTGTTCTGTCATGGTTGTGGTTTACGGTTGTGGTGTTTTCCTGTTTCCCTGTTATTTGCTCATGGTTCATGTTGTACCCGTGTTTGTTCTGGGTTTTATTTCCTAGTTCCAACCTCGTGTGTTTTCATGCTATGTTGTGTGTTTTCATGGGAATACGGATAGGCAGGGGGGAAGAGATGGGTCTTGAGGCTGGACTGCAAGATGGTGAGGGACTTAGAGGTTCAGATCTCTCGGGGGAGGGAGTTCCAGAGCCTGAATGA
>NC_048422.1:23870520-23872582 GCF_013103735.1 Etheostoma cragini | reverse complement strand
ACACACACACACACACACACACACACACACACACACACACACACACAGACACACACACGGTAAATTCTTCAAAATGCCCCGGGAGCATAACTCTGGGTGGTTGTTGCTGGGCTTATCTAACCGGCACAGACAGAGTGGAGCTTACAGTACCTCCACCTTCCTCACAACACACACACACACACACACACACTCACACACTACACTACACTATCTCCCATATTCCCCACCTCCTAATGAGATGAGAGCCAATTAATCAGAGCTCATCAGCTAATTCACACGACAGCTTCAGTCCCCGTGTTAAGTGATTCGATGAGAAGATTTCTGAAGATAAAATTAGCAAGTACACAGAGAACAACCCCCCCCCCCCCAGGGGCCTAATGCACAACTTATTAAATTAGTGTGCCGTGCTCAAAATCTGGGTTATTAAAGTCAACTGTAAACATATATACGCAGTGGAATTTATTTTTAGTAAACTGAAACTAAAATCTCCAAGAAAAACAAAACTGAAACTGAACTGCCGGGTTAAAAAGAACCACAAATAAAATAAAATATCATATTATTATAGATCTTTGTTTGAGTGATCTGACATCGATTAATAAAATCCCCAGATCTATGTTTTAATATATGTCTTTTCACCCTGGATTTATGAGTAAAAAGTACTTTGAACTAACTTTTTGGGGTCTGTTCTTTAAACAGGAACCTGATGCATTATTATTTTTATTATTATTGATTCTAGTTTGTACAATTTACAGCAGAGGTTCTCTGACAATCTCTTTTATATCCGAGATAAATTGGTGTTGTACCTGAAATTTCCCTAAATGTAATCGGGACCCTGTCAATGGGAACAGAATAGACTCGGGTTATGTATGGTGATGCCCAGCCGGGATGGCTTCGTTGGAGACAGAACTTCTGCCGTGTGTCCCTCATTTCGGCCGGATGTCCGTCCCCGTCCCCGTCCTCTGTGTTGGCGCTCTAACCTCCGTCCCCGTCCTCTGTCTCTGTGCTGATTTTGTTTTATCACCCTTTTCGTAGGCTTTTTGTCCCCTCTTTGTCCCCTCTTTGTCACCGTTTTGTCACCTTTTTGTAGCCTTTTTTCGTTTTTTGTATATATACTGTATACACAGTATATATGTGTTTTTGATAAGGGGAGGTCCTTATGAAATCTGTTAGTGTCTTATGATCACTTGAACAACAATGAACAATGACAGGGATGTAAAACTGTGTATGAAACATTCAAAGAAGCAAGAAATAGATTTCAGTCCTTTCTTTTGATCATTTTCTCTGTATCTGTTATCTTTGTTTGGGTTTAACTCGCAATGTAGCTGCCTGGTTGACTCGCTCTGTATGTGGATATTCACGATGTATAGCCACCTGGTGAACTGTTTTTTGTCTTTTTTGAATCTTTTACATGTGAACATTTACAGCCAGCCACCTAGCAGATCTTTTGGCATGTTTTCATCACCCTGTCCCTCCGGGGTTTCCAGTCAGACTACTCTAAAGGGGAAAGTGTTTGTCTGGGAAGAACACCCTGAAGAAGGCTGTCTATGCGTGGGCTGCTTCTCCCTATGTCTTTGAAAGTTTCTATCATAAAATAGCCAGTAAAATAAAGGTGTTTTACATAAGATTTAAGAAGAATGGCTTGGATTTCCTTTTTTTCTACACTGAAAACTAACTCAAACTTACCTAAAACTTGCAAACACACTCTGAAAACGGACTAGATTGAAATTCCGAAGTCAAAACGGACCTAAAGGTGAAAAGCTGATGGTTGTGTAACCTTGTTTGGTCTTTGTGTTTGTGTGCACTCACTCTGATAGTGCAGCTGGAAGACGCCCATGCCCAGGTCCGCTGCAGACCGGTAGTAGACGGACAGGGTGTTGGTGGGACTGCGGATCACCTGACCCTCCACCAGCAGCGTGTGATTGGCCAGGACCAGCACGGCGCCTCGTTCATCGGCACCCCGGATGGACAGCTGCTCGCCCTCCGACAGGTTCACACTCTTCACCTGAACACACAGGGAGACACTAAGGCAAGGGTCTCCAACGTCTGTTAGGACAGGGACCCC
>NC_048422.1:23863579-23870420 GCF_013103735.1 Etheostoma cragini | reverse complement strand
TGCATCTTGTTTTAATGTCAAACATACAGCCTATGTTTTTGAGTCTTATTGACGCGTTATTATGGAACACACGCATCTTCTAGGAAAAATAGCGTTCACACGCTACTATTGGCCAGGTGGCATGTTTACGCAAGGTATATACTGTAAATACAACTACAAATAACAGTGTTTAATTGTTTTGTATTTTACAGTGAATACGTAAAATACTGTAAATGGAAGTATGGCACCTTTACTGTAAAAAGAATTCAGAGTAACTTGCTGGACAATTGCTGCCAGTAAGTTACTGTACACATGTATGTTAAAAGTGTTTCAGGGTAGTTAATGTTTTATTTAATGAGTAACGGGTGGTTAGTTTATGATCAGTTACTGTGATTCGAAGCACAAGGGCTTGACCTCGGCTCTCTAGTGGGACGACATCGCACAGCTTTCTGAAGTGGTGGCTTTGAAAAAATCTGATGGTAAAGCTTTCCATGTGCCAAAGTTGAGATGTTCAACATATAGGAGGCCTGAGTTTGGAGATGTTTGGAGTGTCCTGATTATGAAGTTGGTGACAGTAAAAATTAACAGAATGAAGCAAGTATCTTGTTTAGAGATCTGTGTACAAATGAAACCATTATGTTGATTGACTACAATGATTTGTATTCACACAGTAGCGTTTCCTGTCTGAATGCTCTTTGTTGCTCATAGCTTGTATAGAGGTCTCTTCACAAGTGGATTGCATTCAGTCATTGTACTTGGAGAACAAAACGCTGCGCAAGAGTTCAACCAGACTGACAGCTGAAAGGGCAGAAAGCGACGAAGACAAAACTAGTTGCATGTGAATAAAACATTTGGATGTTTTGGGTTAAATCTCTTGTAAAATAGTTATGATTGAAGGAAAGAAGAGAAACGTTGGTTTAACAGACAGCAGTACAGGCAGCTGCCAGGAGGAGGCAGAGTTCAACCTGAGAGCAGACACACACACACACACACACACAGACACACACACACCTCACTGCAACATGATGTCCAGCATGATAACCAGTGACTCAGCTAGCAGAGGCACGCAGTGTGTGTGTGTGTGTGTGTGTGTGTGTGTGTGTGTGTGTGTGTGTGTGTGTGTGTGTGTGTGTGTGTGTTATGAAGACCTGCTGTACGCCAATGGCCCATTATATTGTATATGTATGTATTTAACTGTATCTATAAAATGTTTGTCCCCGCCAATTGTTAAAATGTGTGTGATTAGTGTGTTTGTGTGTGTGTGTGTGTGTGTGTGTGTGTGTGATTAGTGTGTTTATGTGTGTGTGTGTGTGTGTGTGTGTTTTTGATTGGTTTAAAGCGATGCCACTAAATCAGAGCATGTTTTTCTCCCGTCCCAGAATGCTGCGTGGCCTACAGCCAGACGCTCGTCTGCAATGCGAGACTAGATGTTCCACACAAGTGGGCGTCTGCCGGCTGGTCACGTGACGGCGGCTACCAAGCTCCGTCCAATCACCGGCAGTTGCAAGTTGAGTTTAGCCAAGAACAGGTCACTGTGAGCAGGCTTCAGGGGACCAAGAGGTGGCGGTATGACTTTGAGACGGGTGCAGAGCTTCAGGAGATGACGGAGCAGGGCATAGGAGTGTATCCGAGAAAAAGTGAGCCTCACATGGCAACGGTGGAGAAGTTAAGACAACAAAACATCTACCAGTAGGTAAGTTTAGGAAACAATTGTGATTTAAATGCTTCTTTTGTTTTTGCCATGAAGCAAACTCTGCTGCCCGGCTGGAAGCCTTGACCAAAGCCAGGCTGGGGGAACGCATATTAATGGTAAAAAAAAATCAAAGTGACATTTTTGTGCCATGGGACCTTTAAGGTCCACCGGAATTGGCTTGACTTTGACTCTCCATTTGTAGCAGGTGTGTACTCTCTCTCTTGCGTTGATAAGATAAGATTAGATAATACTTTATTCATCCCCCAATGGGTCAGCCTTTTTCTACAGTGAGCAACAATGAACCAACAAACAACAGGCAAACAACAGACAATGTGAAAAAAGTACCGAATGAATGTAAAGGGGCATTGTATAAAAGATATTGTTAAGTAAAGTTAAGTGGTTCTAGTACAAAAACATTCCAATGTAAGTGAATAATTGACGTGAAATTAAATAGAATAATGTGTAAATAAATGATATAGCAAAAGTAAATCACCATAGAATAGATAGTTGTGTGGTGTTACAGACAAAACCGTCACACTTTGTTGGCTATGAATAGCAGACAGTGTTTTCACAATCACATCCGTCACTATGCAGAGCTCCAGGCAGCAATGAGCTGCAATAGCAGCTATCGGCGCAATGACTATTGTTGCCAATACTTATTATTATAATTCCGCCAGATTTTTGTCCCGCTACTAGTCCCGGAGCGTTGCCGACGCGCGCACACAAAATACACCAAAACGTGGGTAATGATCGGGAATGGTGTGCTATGACTTTTCTAAGAGATTTGCCGCGCGGTTTTCACACAATCGGAAAAAAACGGTGAATAAGTTTTCATAGACTTTAATGGGAAAATGTTCGGGAAATCGCTCAACATCGCTCAAAACGCCCCCTCTTTGGGACCGTGCTGTGTCGCCATACTTTAACATAGAAACATGATTAAAAGTTTAAACCAAAGACAAGACTTTGGCGTTGATTGGGCTGAATGGGCATTCAGATATCAAGCACGGTTTCTCCCAAATCCCAGTTTATGTGTCGTCCCGTTTTCAGACCGTCTCACATTTTTCAATGTGTGTGTATGTGGCGGAATTTTGAGAGCTATCATCTTGGTTCTCTCTCCATAACTTGCTAACACACCAACAATTCTCTCTCAAATTTCCATTGGATCCAAGCCTCCTAACTTCAGAGATTCAACGAACACGTTGTTAGTTAATTCTAGAAGTCCCTCGTTATGCTACCGTGAAAGTGGGGTGCTATTTTGAGACTTGTTAGCGATATAACCGATGCCCTGAAAGCTAACGTTAGCAGCTAACCCCCGGTTTGCGGTAGCTTGTTTCAGGCTAAAGACCCATTGGGTTAGCATGAACGCATCCTCGACTCTGTGCGCCGGAATTGTCCTTTAAAGAGACTTAAGTGGAGCCTTTCAGACAGAGGGGGAATACAGGTAAATTAAGACAGGCATTATGAGAAAAAAGAATGTTTTTTTTTAACATTAACCCTCCTGTTGTCCTCGGGTCAAATTTGACCCCTTTTAAAAATGTCTATATCAGAAATATAGGTCTCTTTTTAATCAAATTACCACAAAAAAAATATGGATTCCATGCGATGCTCTTTGCAAATACAATCCCTTTTGTTGAATTTCGGCTGAAAATTGAACGTTTTTCAAATCAGCGTCGTGACCCAACTCATCCACTCAACAGAAGTTCCTCTGATCTGAACTATTAGTCAAAATAATTCCTATTTTCTGCTTCATTAACTCAGATATTAGGTATATTTCTATATGAGTGAGGGTTATTGACCATTGATTCCAAAAAAAATAAAAATAATGCGGGTTGAAAATGTCAAATTTCGAAAAAAGTGTGAAAGAAAAACCCATTAAAAAGATTCAAATAAAAACCTTTGGCTATAAAAGGATGGTTGCACCGTGTTGTCGTACCTGCAGCTCCACGCCGTAGCCGGTGTACACCGTCACCGTGTAGGTGCAGTGGAAGAAGGCGCCGTCGGGCGTGGGGGGGTCATCAGACGAGTCAATGTACCCCTCTGGGTCGGAGAAGTTCACCATACAGCTGGACAGACCTGCAGGAGACAGCACAGGAGCTCATTTTATGTTTCATTTTTTAAATTGTTGTGTTTTTTTGTGTTTCTTCTAAGCCCTGACTTGTAATCCGTTTCATGTGAGCCTGTGCGGATCTCATTGGAAATCCCTGCTGTGTATGATTAATGACGGAAATTACAGGGATCAAAGCGTGTGCATTGCAACGGTGGCTCGGAATAAGTAATGACATGCTCCGACTTTCTTAGGATTGTAACGTGAGTACACTACAGCGGCATTCAGATCTACTTGTATTTTACTTGTGTGTTTTCATTTTATGCCACGTTGAATTTCTACTCCACCGGGGCTGCAACTAATGAATTTCTCAATTAACGGATCAGTTGTTGGGTCCATGTGGATCGGTGTTTCCCCAAAAGCCCGAGATGACGTTGTCAGATGTCTTGTTTTGTCCACAACTCAAAGACATTCAGTGTTCTGCCACAGAGGAGAGAAGAAACTAGAAGATATTCACATTCAGGAAACTGGAATGTGAGAATCTTCTTCCATAAAAATGACTCAAACCGATTAATCGGTTATCAAAACAGTTGGGGATTAATTGATGGATGTCAACCAAATGATTAATCTTCGCAGCTCTGTACACTTAGAGGAAAACTTGTACTTTTGCACCACAGTTGTCTGACTGCGCATGGGCAGAAGCCTTGAAACACCGGCCAATCAGAGCAGGGATGGGCTTTTTCAGGAGGAGGACTTAAAGGACAATTCCAACGCAAAAAAGAACTTAAGGGTTATAAACACATGTGTACCGAGTGGACACTTCCATGGGAGCATAATGAGGGTCCCTACATGTAAACCAAAGCATTGAGAACTATGTAAGCATACAGACAGGTTATTAATAAGATTATAAAGACAGTCCTGTTCACGTTGACATGCAGACGCCATCTTGGAAGACAGACATAAAAAGTCAAACCACAAACGCTGTGTTGAGCTATGTTACTGGTTGTTTATTTGTTGTTATATTTGTAATCTATCTTTATCCTAAAATGTCTTACAAAGTTCTCAATGCTTTGGTTTACATGTAGGGACCTGTTGAGTTAAATAAAGTTTAAATGTTTTGTCACTGTCATTTCTTATGTTTTTAATGTTGTCCTACATCAGTGTCCTTATATATCACACAAAATAACATGACTGATTCCACCCAACGCTCTTTGCCAAGTACACATCTCTACTTTCATTAATTTTGGGGCGTCTTATTCAATTTTATAGCATTGTAAAACAGAGTGAAGTGTTTTTGAAATAGTATTGAGTAAAAGTTGACATATTCCAGTCTGTGATTATCATCAACATCCATTCCTTTAATTTTAGTCTCAATAATTCCTAATTTCTGCTTTTCTAACTCAAACATTAGGTTTAATTTCCTGTGAATGAGGTTTATTGAACATAAATTCCAAAAATAACTGTAACTATAATAGTTAATAACTTCACGAGGGTTAAGCCGAACCCTTGAGTAAAAGTACTCAGTTCCTCTGCAGCGCTGTGTTAGACGTGTACTGACTGAAGGAAAGTCTGCATACATCAAACTGAACGCTGACTGAGTACCTGGCGAAGGTGTCCCTGTCTCTGCGTCCACGTCCTGCAGCGGCGTTCCCACAGGGGTGCCCTCGTCCCGCTCCGGGTTGTGTGTCTGTGTGTGTGTGTGCGGCAGCGTGGAGTGTGTGTCCATGGGAAGAGGCTCAGTTGGACCGCTGCCGAGGCCGGACTCTGCAGCTGATGCCGGGGGTTTCACGCTCCGCGGTGGTCCCCCGCCGTCATGCTCCAGGGACGGACTTCCAGGGAGGGAGCTGACGCTGAGTCCTCTGCCCAGGAGAGGGAGCAGGCTCTGGGGCAGCGAGGAGGGGAGGGTGTCCCCTTTGTGGGACACAAGGCGTCCTCTTTGAGTCAGCACTGACTGTAGCACACCTCCAGCCCACTGGCTTTTGGCTTTGGCGTTACTTTCCCTTGTCCCCGCTGGTGTGACCGCCGAAGGCTGGGGGGACGGGGAGGCGCTGGGGACGTCTTTATCTGGAAAGAGTTCACAAAAACAAGACTGGAGGACTCATTTTAACTGGGGTGGTGGATCTGTTGGACTCCTTTCTGTGAACATAGTCCCTCAAAGTTTTCATTGGTATCTTAAATCAGAAATTTCCTTTCTGAAGATTTCTCTACATGAACCTACTTTGAACCAATCGTTTACTCCCATTCATATTCCTTCCAAATTTAAGGTCCCATGACATGGTGCTCTTTAGGTGCTTTTATATAGACCTTAGTGGTCCCCTAATACTGGATCTGAAGTCTCTTTTATATAGACCTTAGTGGTCCCCTAATACTGTATCTGAAGTCTCTTTTATATAGACCTTAGTGGTCTCCTAATACTGTATCTGAAGTCTCTTTATATAGACCTTAGTGGTCCCCTAATACTGGATCTGAAGTCTCTTTTATATAGACCTTAGTGGTCCCTAATACTGTATCTGAAGTCTCTTTATATAGACCTTAGTGGTCCCTAATACTGTATCTGAAGTCTCTTTATATAGACCTTAGTGGTCCCTAATACTGGTCAGACTTCAGCTCTCTATTGGGCCTTTGTCTAGCGGATCCGACCTAGCAAATACCACCAATGTTCTATGCAGGTAACCACTATTTGGAAAACACGGCTGCCATGACGATAAAAACGCTTATCTGCAGTGGCCCAATATCCAGGTCTCTTCAACCTATATTGGTCTAGGACTTTCACCACAAAATGAACAATAGTTTAGCTATGCCGCCCCTCTACGTATCAGACCCCTTTTTTCCCGTGCTTCGGGTCGCTTTGTTTCTCCGAGATGTTGTAACCGCTTCCAGGATGGACTCACATCGGCCGAGCCAGTAGATGATGGGTTACAGACCACAAAACTACCGTGATCGGGGTTGTTTCACAACAACTGGCCAAGACAGTCAAGGGGTAAAAAAAACAAATAAATCCTGCAATACGCCCCGGGAGCAGAACTGTGGGTGGTTGCTCCTGCTGGGCTTATCTAACCGGCACAGACAGAGTGGAGCTCACAGTACCTCCACCTTCCTCACAACACACACACACACACACACAC
>NC_048422.1:23860472-23863479 GCF_013103735.1 Etheostoma cragini | reverse complement strand
CACCTACCCAACCACCCATCCATCATCCATCCATCCATCCACCCACCCAACCACCTATTCCATTCATCCATCCATCCATCATCCATTCATCCACCCACCCACCCGACCACCTATACACCCATCCAGCCATCCAGCCATCCATCATCCATTCATCCACCCACCCACCTCTACACCCGCCCACCCATCTACCCATCCATCCATCGATCAATATTAATTTCCCAACATTGAACCCTCCATCCAGCTGGCGGAGTAATAAATAAATCATAAAGCTTATGAACCACCAATCAAAGCCACAGGTGTCTTCTCTGCATAAATCATTTATAATACCGGACATGTCCGTTAGACTTCCCATTTTCCGGTTAACCTTTGAGAGGAAGTGAAGTTTTACTCCACAGGATCATCATCTAATACTTGCTCCGCTCATAATCAAGTCTTCATTGTAGCTATGAATAAATAACTCGGACTATAACGCTCGAACGTGTCAGCTTGAGGTTGGTTGAACATGGTGGAATCCAGCTACAGCAGTCCTCTTTTAAAGCTGCACTTATTGATATTTCTATTTCAGTGATGGATCTAATCAATGTGTGTGATGTGACGAGGGTCACAAACCCCCAGACAACCATCGCCTGACTCTGCTCATTCACATGTTGTGAAGCTTCAGCAGTTCCACAAATCGATCGGATAGCATTCAAAGCTAAAATGATTTAGCATTAAATTCCTCTTTGTTTCTTGTGTTTCCTGGACACAGAGCTTAGTAAAATGAGAGTAACACAAAGAGGGAATTCAGTACTGGAAAGACCCCGACCTATGCAACGATATAGGTTGTTAATTCCTACCCTCTAATATGTTCTCATATCTAAACTAGAGAACGTAGCAGTCGTTGTTTTATGCAATTTTGTAGCGTTCATCCAGTTTGGTTAGAAAACTACTTAATTAAGTTAAGAAACTTCGGTGGTTCGGGTTAAAATCAGACGTTTGTTTACTTCGTCACAACACAAGATGTTTTAGTCGTGCAACAGAAGACAGATTGGACAGATGGTCTAGCTAGCTGTCTGGATTTACCCTGCAGAGACCTGAGGACCAGGTAACCATAGTCCTCAGATTGGACAGATGGTCTAGCTAGCTGTCTGGATTTACCCTGCAGAGATCTGAGGACCAGGTAACCATAGTCCTCAGAAATCAACCGCAGGTTAGAGCACCAACACAGAGACAGAGGACGGAGACGGACACTCGAAAATGGACATCCAAAAAGAATGACATCTGCAATCTGAATTTGTAAGCGCCTGAACTGCAGTTCCCCAAATGGCCTCTAGAGTTTCTAGAAGTTAGAAGTTCTTTGGGATGAATCCATCCATCCATCCAGCCATCCATCTATCTATCTATCTAGAGGCTGGCTCCAAAAGTGGGTCAGTTACCATTGACCTCTATTATTTATACTGTTTATTAATCCCCAGTGGGGAAATTCAATTTCCATTCTGTGTTGTTATAATCACTACACACAGGCCTGAAATACACACACATGCTAAAATGGCCAGATTTACAGCTCAAGTAACCATGTTTACACCTTTGTGCAACTCAAAAAACCCGGGTTTGGTCTCTTTAGACAAATTTCCTGTTCATGACAATGACATAGTGGGTAAACGAACCCGTTTCCAATAGGTTTAGGGCTTAATTTCTGTACATGATAATTGAGGGCGGGACCACTTTCAGTGACAGGTGGGTGCGTCACGTGGACTATGGGCTTCATTCGCGCCCCAATAACTCTTGAAAAACCTATGGGCCATGTTTTATACAGTTTATAGATATGTACCTGTGCAGCCGTGGAATCATGGAAAAGTCGTGGTTTATGGTCCAGAAGCCACTCACGTGCATCCGGGGGAATTCCCGGTGTCACCGTATCAATCCAGGAAGTGGGACGTTGTGGATGTGCACTACTGTACTAATGTTACTGGCTGCGGTTACGCCGTTGTGCATGGACACGGAGACGAGGCACTCTGTTTCTCTGTGCTGGTGGGTGCGGACTAGAACACTTGTAATCGAATGCAGGTCCCGTCAGGTCTGGAAGAATTATGCAACTCGGACCTCGGATATCGGGAATTCTTGCTCGTGTCCACAAGGGTTCTCCAAGTTCCCAGGTCCGAAATCCGAGGAAAGGGGGCGTTTTGCTAAGCAACGTCTGACTTTCTAGTGGGATCTCCGACTCTGATAAATAATAAAACGCAACCTTACATCCCCCAGTTCCTCCAGACGAGTACCGTCACGTCTTCAGAACATCGGTACCGGCTTGGTACCAAAGGTCCAGGTCTCGTCTCATCCATAGTCACATCCCAATGTGTCTTGGTGGTCGTTTGTACTTGTTTTTAACGCTGTCCACTTGTGATCCCAGCGCCCAGAATGCATTTTAAAACCAAGAAAACACAGCGACCCTTTTGAGACTAAATAAGACAGGAGCTGTACATCTGGGCTTCTGTTTTATCTACTGTCCCGACAGGGTTTATAGAAAGGGTTTGGAGCTGTTGGGTGACAGTCTTTGTCCTTAACCAGTCTCCAGTGTGTGTGTGCATGTGCATGTGTGTTTGTGTGTGTGTGTGTGTGTGTCTGAATACATTTGCATTCACTGTGTCTTTGTATTGTTTTCGTCCCAATTACCTTGTTTACTTCAAGAGGGTCGCTGTGTAACTTCCATTGAAATAATGACGTGTTATGAGCGGAGACACATGAACACAGATAGACCGGAGTGGAGTCATCAGGATTATATAATATCAAGTGGTTTGATCCACTGAACCCAAAGATGGAACCCACAGAATTAAGTCCATTGTCTTTCTGTTAAGAGTTTCAAAAGCCAAGCCCGCTAAACATCATTTGTGAAATCAATTTTCTGTCACGTATCGGACAAATGTGCTTTCACAGCTTTCACTTCTGCGCTGCTACCTGAGTAATTCGGTTGACTCGTCAGATGAATAATTAAAGCCCAGATGTTGTTGTCAAGTCAAGTCCATTATGCACC
>NC_048422.1:23859284-23860462 GCF_013103735.1 Etheostoma cragini | reverse complement strand
CCCTTTAGTCTCTGCTGGAGAAGACAGCAGACCCGTTGACGAGGGCTGACGGACGGTTTGATGTGAATTCGTTGTGTTGTGACAGCTAGAAGTTGATGGAGCGTTCTGCTTTCTGAAAGAAATGTCAGACAAGAGCCTGAAAACGCACAATAACCTGAAAAGAAATGTCATTTAATATCCCGAGTAATATTCGTTTTATCACAGGAAAGACACATTTTAATAAGAAATCTTTCATCCTTCATTTAAATCATTCATCGTGTGGTTAAAATATTATTTCTATTTCTTTATTTTTCTTTGTATATGTGAGCCATGTAATAAACTGTAATACATACTGTAATATAGGGCTGGGCAGTATGTCGATGTTTTATCGATATCGCGTTATGAGACTAGAAATCGTCTTAGATTTTGTATATATCATAATATTGTAATATATAAGTGTCTTTTCCTGGTTTTAAAGGCTGTATTGCAGTGAAGTGATGTAATTTCCTGAACTTCCAGACTGTTCTAGCTGTTTTATTATTCACCTTTACTCACTCATTAAATCATTTCTGGAGAATATTTAAAAAACTCTCATTGTGTAAATAAGATTTTGTTAGAGCACCAAAGTCAACACTACAATATCGACATCGAGGTATTTGGTCAAGAATATCATGATATTTGCCCAGCCCTACTGTAATATATTATTTTGTAAACAATATATTTCTCTAGTTTGCTTGGTTGCTATCTTTTTTGCTTGTTTTTTTGTTCTTTAACCCTCGTGTTGTCTCTCCATCGACCTGCAACTTTGTGTTTTTCTGGGTTGAAATTTCAACATTTTGTTGTTCTTTTTCTGCACTTTTCTCACTGTTTTTGTCAATTGTATTCCTATTTTTTTGTTGCTTTTTGACTTTTTTTAAATTATATTTTAGTCCATTTTTTTAACATTGTCTATGTCCCTTTTTTCCGATGTTTTTGAGTTTTTTTTTGTTACTTTTTCTGCGTTTAAAAAGAAAAATGGAGTCTGTAGATAACACTGGAATGTATAAAGGGGTTTTAGGGGGTCGGACTGCAGCTTTTAGTGAGCGTGGACCAAAAAGTATAGTGCGCAAGAAACGTGTGTGTGTTTGTGTGAGTGTGTGTGTATTTGTGTGTGTCTCTGTGTGTGTGTCTGTGTGTGTGTGTATGTGTGTGTGTGTGTG
>NC_048422.1:23857645-23859184 GCF_013103735.1 Etheostoma cragini | reverse complement strand
GTACACGAACGTGTCGGTTAGCGTTACCTTTGCAGAGCGGCTCGGTGTCGTTCCAGTACGGGTCCCTCGCGCTGATGCACTCGATGACGGGGGGGCCCTGCTCCAGAGCGTGACCCGCGTCGCAGGTGAACTGGACCACGGCGCCGACCCCGTACAGCGGGTCCGAGGTCGTGAAGTTCCCGTTCTGGAGGTACGGCTCGTAGCAGTGGCCTCGCTCGAAGGCTGGAACCGGAGAACCAGAAGGAACCAGAGATAGACAGCTATATGTTATTTATGGAAAGGACATTCTTTCTTTCTTTCTCTCTTAACTTCTTTCTCTCTTCCTTCATTTCTTTCTCCTTTTCTTCCTTCCCTTCCTTCTTTTCTCTCTTTCTTCCTTTCCTTCCTTCCTTTTCCTTCCTTCCTTTCTTTCTTCCTTCCTTCCTTTCTCTCTTTTTTCCTTCCTTCCTTCCGTTCTTTCTTTCTTTCTTTTCTTCCTTCTTTTCTGTCTTTCTTCCTTTCCTTCCTTCCTCTTCGTTCCTTCCTTAATCTCTTTCTTCTTTCTGCTCTTCCTTCCTTCCTTTCTCTCCTCCTCTGTAATTTCCATTAAAAAGACACCAACATAGGATAATTTCGTAGCTTCTCTCTTGAATAAAACCTGTATTCACACGTCCATAAATCTCTTTTCCACTCGCAGAGGATTCTTTTTTTCTCTTGGATGAGGAGGATAAACACGATAGAAAAGATGGTTCCATTCCTCTAGAAAGGGAAAGCTTTAGCTCAGATTTACGACCCACTTCAGCCAAAATCTACCTGGCAGCTCAGCATGTTGAGCAGGACTTAGAGCCCTGCAGTTCTCGCTTATTGTTCACACGATCAAACAGTCATTTTAGAAATATGACAATACAGCTTTTTGCATTGTGCTGCAGAAACACGCGGTTTTAGTTCCAGGAAGCGGCTGTAGCCTACCTTCGTAGCGGATGTTGAATCCCATGTTGTGGTTGGGCAGATCCGTGATGAACTGGATCCTCACCGCGGGTCCTTCACTGATCACGCCCTCGAAGGGGATCTGCCCGCTCCGGCCCGAGTCGAACAGAACCACGGAGCCGGCGTCCAGCCCGCTCCACAGTACCAGCCTGCAGGGGTGGAAGCACCGCGTGCATGAGAGAGAGTGCGTGTGTGTGTGTGTGTGTTTGTGTGTGTGTGTGTGTGTGTGTGTGTGTGTGTGTGTGACAGCAAAAATCTCTGAATATGGTCCAGTATTTTGCAAGACTGCACCTGGCAATGGCGATAAGAGCATAGTTCACCGTTAGTTTCCGTCCACTTAAAGTGTGTTTTTGTTGCTGACGGACTCAGATTATTTATTTATATTTATTTATATTTACTTATTATTGTAAGTGTCTGACAACCTGATGGGATGGATCCCTACAGAAATAGACCTTTTGTTAAAGAGTAAGATCTTTTTTGTGACATGAAACAGCACCGACATCACCATCACCAAACCCACCAGACTCCATGTAAATAATCACTACTTTTAGCATGTATAGAGCAGCATATCTC
>NC_048422.1:23857196-23857437 GCF_013103735.1 Etheostoma cragini | reverse complement strand
TTTAGTGTGTATAGAGCAGCATATCTCCACCAGACTCCATGTAATAATTTTCATATTATAATTTAGAGGAATAAGATAAAAACATTCAGACTGGAGCAGGTCACCATTACATAAACATTTACATTGTTGCATTGGGGTTTAAAAATTAATATCGTTTCCCCAACTCACTCCTCCTGCTCTGGCGTTTCCCCCCTCTCATTCCTCCTGCTCTGGCGTTTCCCCCTCTCATTCCACCTGCTCT
>NC_048422.1:23855092-23857096 GCF_013103735.1 Etheostoma cragini | reverse complement strand
ACACACACACACACACACACACACACACACACACACACACACACACACACAACTCGGATCAAAAGCATTTGGCTCAATCGAGAAGAGTTATCATAAAAAATGTACGCGGGGAGTGTTGAGGCTCAGTGAGAGTCTGTTGATATTTCTCATACTGAAATATTAAATTCAGAACTTGACAACGTTACACGGCGTGCTGGTGAGACTGTTCTGCCCTGATGCCGTTGGACTGAATCCTTCGTCTTTCCCCTGCGCTCATCACTCAGAAACTTCCACATGAATACTTCATCTAAAGCCAGTATGTGTAAAAACTTTACTTAGTTGTATAGATATAGTCCCCCGGAAATCAAAATATGTGTTTCTCCTCTTACCTGTAGTGCTGGTTATCAGTCTGGGTAGAGTCTCTTTCCAGAAATAATGACCCGGTTACTCAAGATAGTCCACCGACCTGGTGGGGAGCAGCTTTAAAGAGGGACTATTTTCTGTCTACCGAACCACAGCCGCCAACCGTATCCCTGCACAGAGACTTGAAATCAAAATAAACGACAAGTTTTTGTTTGTTTTTTTTGCTTTACAAAACAAACAGAGCAACGTCACGTCCCCCCCCCCCCCCCCCCCCCCCCCCCCCCCCCCAAATCCATTAGTCTACAGTGCTCTCAATCTGACAGCTGTGATTTCCATTGGATCAGAGTGCTGCCCGTTCTGCCGATCTCCCCAGCCCCTTGTCACATGATCAATTAATGTTTCCATGACGACTATCCAACATTTTGAAACCACACAAACCAGACATTTTCTTTACGTCACACTGAGCACACAGAACATCTGTATTGGACTTGGATATACACCTTTTGTATATGTAGATGTTGTTTTTTTAGCGGAATTTTCCCTATCCAATATTTTCGATATTTTTAAGCAGATCTTCTCCGCTGTAAAAAATGTCGGTTTGAAAAGAGGTTTGAGTCCGAGTCAAGACCGAGTCCAGGACAAAAACTTATGCATGACAGTATCAAGACAGCCATTTTGGGTTTCCCTTTCCCTCCAATATTATTATCAACATAATAAAGACACCTGGACTCGGTCCGGAGCAGAAGCCATATTGGGCAAGACCAGTGGCCGAGACCGAGACAAGTCCGAGTCCAGATACTAGCGAGTCCATAGAAAAACGGTCTAGAGTCCAAGACCGGACTCGAGTACCAAAGCTCTGGTGTGATCTTTACGTTTCATGTTTATATCCAAAGCTTAATAACCCAATATTATATATAATTGATAGAAAAAGCCAAATAAGTGAAAATGCTTTTCCTGGAGTGCTCATTAACTTTATAATGAATGTCTCTGTGACTTAGAGTGAGAGGATCCTCAACAGAGAGCATGCTGTTAGATGTGGAAAACTGCATTTTGCATAATAAATAGAACAAATGTAAATATTTGTGTGCAGAAAACAAGTGAAGACTCAAACCCGAAATGCTTCAGAATCACAGTCAATTTTTATTTTAACTTATGTTTCCATGACAAAGACATTAAATGGTTTGGATAGAATTTGCATCCATCCATTGTTTTACTTTATGTTACTTTATACACTCATTGACTCGCTCTTTTCTTACTGAGGGGACCAGTAAAGTGTTCTGATTCTGTCTCTATCTCCGGCCTCAGATTGAACATCAGCGACAGCGACATGGTGACCATCACCGACGGCGACGAGGTCGCGGCTCGCATCCTGGCCCGGTACGTCGGGGGGACCGGCCCCTTCAAGCTCTCGTCCACCACCCCCGACCTGACGGTCACCTTCCACTCAGACCCAGCGGGGCTCGTCTTCGGGAAGGGAGAGGGCTTCATCATCAACTACATGGGTGAGGGTCCAAACAGCAGCCCGGTTCAGATCTAAACCCAACTCAACAGAGGTTGGACCATGAAGTCAGTGTACACACCTAAACCTGCACCTACCTACAACCACCTACCTACACCTACACCTACCTACAACCACCTACCTACACCTACACCTACCTACAC